>NC_091445.1:78044456-78162450 GCF_964237555.1 Oryctolagus cuniculus
ATGGTTCCAGTGGCCAGGGCTCAGCCAAGCTGAAGCCAGGAGCCAGATTATTGCTGTGAGGCCTCCCATGCGGGTGCAGGGGCCCAAGCACTTGAGCCATCCTCTGCTGTTTTCCCAAGCACATTAGCAGGGAGCTGGATCAGAAGTGGAGCAGCTGGGACTTGAACTGGCATCCATATGGGATGCCAGTGCTGCAGGCAGCAGCTTAACCCACTATACCACAGTGCTCGCCCCTATTTTAGTTTATTTTTTATTTTTCTTTTTATCTTTTGACAGGCAGAGTGGACAGTGAGAGACACAGAGAGAGGTCTTCCTTTGCCGTTGGTTCACCCTCCAGTGGCCGCTGCGGCCGGCGCACTGTGCTGATCCGAAGCCAGGAGCCAGGTGCTTCTTCTGGCCTCCCATGCGGGTGCAGGGCCCAAGCACTTGGGCCATCCTCCACTGCACTCCTGGGCCATAGCAAAGAGCTGGCCTGGAAGAGGGGCAACCGGGACAGAATCTGGCACCCTGACCGGGACTAGAACCTGGGGTGCCGGCGCCACAGGTGGAGGATTAGCCTATTGAACCGCAGCACCGGCCCCTTTATTAGTTTTATGATAAGAAAAAGACGAAGCTATTTTTCAAAAACTGTGTAGCACCTCTTCATCTTCAACAATGGAAAACAGCGGCATACATACTTGATTTAATTTTAAAATGTTCATAACACAGAAAGAATTGAGAGGTAACATCAATTACCTGTGATTGGAAGAGGGAAAAATTCTCAGCCTTCCCAAAGTAAGTAAATACTATTTTAATCATTTTGCTTTGTGTTACTTTCATTGCCATATGCATAGTACTGGGGGAAAGTTACCTTTTTTTGGACATTTGAACTTATTGAACCTATCAAAATTAGAGTAAGTCACTGTTGTTAGGAGGGACTGCAGGGCTCAGTGTTACTGAGAATTTGAATATGTCCTCCAGTCTAGAAAACAGGCCTAGGCTAAGGACATGCTCACCATTATCCTGGGACTTCATTTGCAACACTTTCCTAGCATGCCTGCGGTTTGGACAGGGTTTGTGTGCCAAGGGGTAGGATGAACAATAGTGAGACTGAAAAGAAACCAGGCAGTAGGATAAGTTTTGAATTTGAATGCATATTAAAACTATTACCCCTTCCTGGGGCTGCTTTTCAATGACAGATATAAAGGTAGGTATTTGAAGGTCTGTTTGACTGGGTGATGCTAGAAGTGCAATAAAGGTGGACAACAGCTGCACTGGGTGGAGGCTACTTAGAGACCCACTCAGTAGGAGTCACGAGTCTGTTTCTACATCCATGGAATGGAGGGGTTATGAGCTGGTCTTTGACTCCATCACTTACTAGGTGAGGGACTCTGCGCGTGCGACTTCCTCTATCTGTGTCTCAGTATCTATACAAGAGGGAAAGTAGTAGGATCTATTAGGATTGCAGTGAGGATTATTCTTTGGTGAACAGGGCAGATGAGGAATGGCTGGGGATTATAATATGGCAGATGCTGTTGGGATAAACCAACATTTGTTCTCAGTCACTGTTCTCTCAAAAGCTTTCCATCATAATAGTAAGAAAAGCTAACATTTGCTTTTCCAGTTGTCCTTGTAGCTAGGAATGGTCATTAATACAGTTGTAGCCAATAAGATATAAGTAAAAGTTGACAGGATAATGCCTGCAATTTTTGCCCTCCCTGTAACAGGGTAGTACCCTCTTCTTGCCTTGAACATGGATATGATATCTGGAACTATAGCAAGTATTTCTCATCAGGAATTGATAAGCCAAGAGAATCTCAGAGATGCCAGTCTTAAAATCCTGAAGCTGCAGAACCTGGGGCAACACAGCACATCATGGGACTTCTTGCTTGTAAGCCTCAGTAGCCAACCTTGCTGTTCTGCCTGGAAGCACTGTTAACTCATAACCCCAGCAGATGCTGCGGAGTTCTCAGAATCCTTTCTGTCCCATTGCTGTTTCTCACACTGTGGCTTTGGGCTCTGGTGAGTGATTCAGAAACCTCTGGGAGAAGGGTCTTTGAATCTCTGTGTTAAAAATGTCCCCAAGATGATCTGGATGCACATTAAATTTGAGAAGCCTTAATCAGGTGCCGACTTACGGAATTAATTTTTGCAGGACTATCGTGGAGTGTTTGCTAAGTGCTGGGCATTGTATTAGGCACTGTGGATGCCAAGATGGATAAAACAGCTTTGCCCTTGATTTACATTCTGGTGGCAATTTCAGCACGAGGTGGTAACTGCTTAAATGATGGCAAAGCAATAGGTCAGTTTAGGAGATCAAGAAACTCCGCCCAGAGGGGGAGGATATTCCAAACCTGCATTTTCCACCAAGTAGATGTTTTTGTCCCACTAATCTCACTCTGCCTGTGTTCCCTGTCTGTGTTGGTGAGTGTAACATTTTAAATAGCATTACCCTAACTTTGATAAAATTTCATGACAGCAGAGTTTATGGAGCTAATTCCGTAAAGCTAGTTCAGTATCTTAATTTTATTTTTAGGACAGTTAAAATTGCCATTTTCACTTTGCAATTCTTTTTCATGCAATTTGGAGCAATTCTTTTTCATGGAAAATACACAAGGACAACTGACCAGTTTACGGTGGTGGTTGTACTGTTTTGTCTTGCAGCCATAATGGCAACCAAGCTCAATTTGTCCAACTGAAGTATTATAGATACAAATTTGGTCAAGAGAATTGATTTGTCCAATTTTTACCACGTAAAGTTTTTATTGTGATGAGTTTCATGTGCTTTCTATGTGGGTTAAGCTTGTGATTATAAAGTAAATTGAAAAAAATGTCATTGTAAAAATTAAAAGAAAAATAAGAAGGGAAGGAGAGGGAGGGTGTTGGCCAGGGAGGGAGGGCAGGGCAGGAAATATCATTATGTTCTTAAAACTATACATATGAAATTTATTCCTTTTGTATGAATAAAAAGTAACTCATAAGAAAATTTGGCAAAGTTGTAGGACATAAAATTAACACAAAAAATCAATAGCATTCTCATACTCCAACAATGTTCTGGCTGAGAAAGAACTTAAAAGATCAGTCCCATTCACATTAGCTACAAAAATTTAAATACCTAGGGATAAATTTAACCAGACTAACTTTTTAATTTTAGCAAAATGTGATTCTTCAATCAGGGTTATTTAAAAAATTTTTCAAGTTTTCTAGGTACATTTTTAGTTTGTTATTTTGAGTTGGTTATTTCTACTAGTAATATTTATGATAACTTTAATACAAATGAATGGTTTATGTGTATTTTTTCCTTGCTAATCAGAAAATTTGAGACACACATTTCAGCTATTCCAGGGCTGACCTATTAGGTAAGTTTGGTATATTGTTTTGAGAGCCTGGTGTTTTAGATCACTTTGCATGCTGGGTACCAAGGGGCAAGTCTTTTTTTGTTGAGATTTAAAAGCAAGATTTGTTAAGAGTCTGAGATCTCCAGCCAGAGTGGCATGGAGGGGGGGCTCCAAGAAATGCAAAACCTGAACTGGACCTTGGTACTGGGATTTTTAAGCAGAATTTGGGAGAAGAGAAAACTTCCCAGCTTGACATTCAGTTACAAGGCAGAGACAAAACCAAGACTTCTGGGTGGAGAGATGAGCAAGTGGTGATATCAAAATGGTGTGAGATAAAGAATGTGGAGAGGGGGTGGCAAGAGTGCTTTGCATGGCTCAATCCCCTGGAAGGGAGTGGGCAGCAGGTGCAGAAGTTGGTTGCTGTGATGTTGAAGGTACAATGGGAATTAAGTTCAGAGAGTGAGAATTGTACCACTAGGAAACCTGACCATAAGAAGGAAGAGAAATATAGACAGGAGCTAGAGATTTATAAGCTTTTTAAAACGGATTTATCTGAAAAATGGAGTTACAGAGAGAGAGGGAGAGAAAGAAAGAGACTGTGAGAGAGATTTTCCACCCACTTGTTCACTTCCCAAAAGGCTGCTATGGCCAGGTCTGGGCCAGGCTGAAGCCAGGAGCCAGGAACTTCTTTTGGGTCTCTCACATGGGTGCAGGGACCCAAGCACTTGGACTATCTTCTGTTGCTTTCCTATGCACATTAGTAGGAAGCTGGCTCATAAGTGGAGCAGCTGGAACTTGAACCAGAGCCCACATAGGATGCCAGTGTTGCAGATGGTGGCTTTACCCTCTACACCACAATGCTGGCCCCAAGGTTTGAAACATTTAATGATGTTGCATGTTTGACCGGTTTTTAGGCTAATAGGAAAGCATCAGCTTGGAGGAAAAGTCTGCAAGGCAGGAAAAGGGGCGTTATCTGTGGAGGGAACATGAAGGAAGGGGGCAAGAAATAGCACAGGTGGAGGTCTGGCGTTAAACTGGAGAAAAGGAGCTAACAATGGAGCAGGTGTAGGTAAAATATCCTTAATTTTCTCAGTGAGGCAGGAAGAAGGCTGATCAGCTATGTGGGAAGAGTTTTTTTTTTTTTTTTAAGATTTTATTTATGTATTTGAGAAGTAGAGTTATAGTGAGAGGGAGAGACAGAGTAGTTGTTTTTGCTTGTTGCCATGAGAAAATACTTGAGACTGAGTGATTTATGAAGAAAATAAGCTATTTAGCTCACAGTTCTGGAGGTCCGAGGCCATGGTGCTGTCACCTGCTCAGCTGCTGCCTCGCATGCTGGCAGAGTAGCAGGAAGGAAGCAGCACGTGTGACAGAAAGGTGGAGGGGCGGGGCCAGGCTCGTTCTATAACAACCTTCTCCTGACACTCTCTCTCAGTCTCTTTTGGAAACTCCATTAATCCCTTAATGATGTTGGAGCCTTCGTGAGGTAATTATCAGCACCACCACATTGGGGATAAAGTCTCTACATGAGTTTTGGTGGGAACAATCACATTCAGACCAGAGTTGAGGGCTGAGTCGGTAGTGGGATTGTCTATGCTTGCTTTGGATTTTCCAAGCTGCTCTCTGGTAATGACATTGCCTTTTTTTTTTTTTTTGACAGGCAGAGTGGACGGTGAGAGACAGAGACAGAGAGAAAGGTCTTCCTTTGCCATTGGTTCACTCTCCAATGGCCGCCGCGGCCAGCGCGCTGCAGCCGGCACACTGTGCTGATCCGATGGCAGGAGCCAGGTGCTTCTCCTGGTCTCCCATGCAGGTGCAGGGCCCAAGCACTTGGGCCATCCTCCACTGCACTCCCTGGCCACAGCAGAGAGCTGGCCTGGAAGAGGGGCAACCGGGACAGAATCCGGTGCCCCGACCGGGACTAGAACCTGGTGTGCCAGCACCGCTAGGCGGAGGATTAGCCTAGTGAGCCGCGGCGCCGGCTGACATTGTCTTTCATTTGGGGACCTCTCCTTCTGTGAATTATAGGATTTGGGATGTGACCTTGACTGGGTCATTTGTTGAATGGGACAAGCCTATTGGAAGAGTAAGAGTGGAATCAGAAGGTAAGTTTGGGCTCTGTGAAATGTGAGATGTCTGCTACACTCCCAAAAGGAGGTGGTGCATAGGCATTTGGGTGTAAGTTCAGAACTCAGGGGTGAGGTTAGACATCGTCTGAGTAAGAGGGATGCACTAACCTAGAATTGGATGTGATCATCTAGGGAGTGAGTCTCCAAAGTTTGGAGAGAGTGTCCAACAAAGAGTCCTGGATGTCATTCAGCACCGTAAGATGAGGGGGAGGAGAGAATGGGTCTGAGCTAGGGATGCCCCTGGAGAGTATGGATTTCATGGGAGGCATGTGAAGAAATGGATGGAGGGAGGAATCAGAGGGCAACCACCTGCACTGGTGTTTGGATTTGGCAAGGTGGAAGTCATCAGCTTTGATGGAAGTCATGTTAGGAGGGGTGGGCATTTAAAGCCTCATTAAAGTGGGTTGAAAGAGAGAGTGAGCTGAAGAAGAGGAGGCAGGAAAGATGGTCATATTTTGAGGAGTTTTGCTCCAAAAAGGAACAGAGAAAAGAAGCGGTAATTGGGGGAGGAATGTGAGGTAAGGGGGAATTTTGTATTGTTTTTCCTTTTTAATGAGGGGGTTATTATTAGCATACATGCTGATGGAAATGATCTCATCTTTTGTTCTTGAGATTAGTTGCAATATGTGGTACAGATGAACCTAGGTTAATAGAGTTACTGGTCAGAAAAATGAGACAATTTTTAGTTTCCTAGTGAAATAAGCAAGTATGATTAGCTGTGGTTTCCTAGGGTGGGTGGTCAATTTACATTTCACAATTTGAAGAGTGTGAATTAACTACCGGCTTTGGAAAAGTGGTAATCATGGCCAGAGGCAGATTGTAGGCATAAGGCAAGTGGTGCCAGGGCTGGACAAAGAGCCAGTTTAGCAGAGTAGAAGCTGTTGTGCATCTCTCGAGAGCTGTCCTGCTGAGGGCAGGATGAAGACGGGAGGAGGGGCAAATGGTCATGGAGGTGACGGGTGGCTGAAGATGTTCTCAATGAGAGAAATGGGGAGAGGAGAGTTCTTTTTCTGCTCTGGTTCCTATGTTTTACCATGTAAGCCAGGTACTTTACTTACCTACTAGGAAGAGGGCTGACTCCAGAAAGGGGGAAAAGCTCTGATACACAGAGAGAGGCTAAGGCACGCAAGGGAGAGATAAAGAGCTGTGGGAACATCACTTGTGTTTCTGGATCCACTTTGGCCATCTGTTCATCTTCCCACGGGTTTCAAGTTGTGGAAATAAAGACCACCCAAAGGAGAACAAGCAAAGGCTATTTATTCATTGCTTGGAATATTGTAGGAATTGGCTACAATCACTTGTGTTTGGCAGAGACTCAAAGGCAGGCAGGATAAGAAAGCTTTTCAAGGGGAAAGGTGAGAAAGTTTTGGTGTACCCTAAATGGAGCTTGTTGGCATGGGGAAACTGGAGGCAGGCTAACTAAAAGTAGGGAGTCCTGTATGATTGATTAGGGGAACTTAGTATTTACTTGGTTTTCTCTTGTAGTCCTGAGTTGGAAGTGAAATCAAACAGGGAATCTGGAAGTTACTGACCAAGCAGAGGGTGTCTGGGGCTGGTTGGTTATTGCTTAGGTTGTGGTTTGGCTTCCTGGGATGGTTGCTACAGAGGCTGTGAATCAGAGTTCTCTTTTTACACGTGGGCTGTTTGACTACTCAGCCTCCCCAAACCAGTATGTCCTTTTTGCTTAAGCCACTTTGTGATGAGCAACTATTGTTTGTAATTGAGTCCTACAGTTGATCTGAATTGAGCAAGGGAGTTATGGAGCACTTTGACAAATGAGCTTCAAAGTCGAAGCAGGGGTGTGCAAGCAAAAGAAACCCCAGAGAGGATAAGCACCACCTTTGAACATCTATTTTCTATCAAGGCCCTATGGAAATCATCCTGTTTAATCCTCAGCAACCCATGATTGATTCTTCTATGCTTTTCAGATGGGGAAGTTCACCTCTAGGAGGCAAGTAAGTTGCCTCAAGTTACAAAATGGAAGATCCAAGGATTCAAATTTGAGTCTTCTATATTTGAGGTCCAAAGTATATGTTTTTAGATTATGCTACTGTAGATCAAAATGAAATGGATTTTTCTTCATCTAGGTCACCAGCTGTTGACCACCATACAATGAGACACAGAAAGACTTAGATGTTGTCAGTGTTTACTGTATCACATGTACAGGGTTCCTGTGAACAGGAATTAAATCCCATGTGGCTGATTCATTGGGTCAATGTGTACTTTGTGACCATGCCTTTGAAGAGCAGTTGTGGTATGGAAGAAAACTCAATTCTGAATCCTTGACCAGAGTTTTTCAAATCCTCATAAAATCATTTTGAAAATCACAGTGTTAAAAAATGAGTTATTGAAGTTAACTGATTATGAGGGATAATTCTTCCATGCAAATTGCTGTTTAAAACTTACATTTTATGGTCCAAATGACATGTCTTGATGTTAGTAGGTGTGTATTAGAATAAATGAACAATAAGAAAAAGATTATCTTTTGTATTGAGGGAGAATTTGGTGGGAAAATTATCTCCAGATGTTGAGAACAATCTCCATTGAGATGACTGTGGGGCAGGGAGAAAAACAGTGTTTATGAGGGTGGGGGAGTTTGTCAGAAACAATTAGTTGTTGATTGGCCTGATTTGAGGAGTTTTCTTTCCATTAGAACCAGATTGCCTTGCTTTAGCCAAGAAAGAATGAGGTTGGATTTTTTTTCTCTCCACGGATGATTAGGAAAGTCCACTGCCTTCTGGATCTGGATGGAATAATTAAAACAAATCCATCTTTCTTCTGATGTAATACCCTTGTTCGGAACTTAAGTTTTTATCTATTTCCCCTTTTGTATCATTTTACTTTAGAAATCTGTGCTGAAGCTGACATGATCATTATGTGCAGGTGATAAAATTGCTCTTAATGAGGCACTCTTAGTCTCCAAGATGCGCCGTGTGTATGATGGGTTTTATGTAGTTGGGCACATCAAAGTGCTCTAGAAAGGGGAGAGAGGATGCACCTGCATGACTACATAATCATCGGGACTGATCCAGATCGTGTAGGTCCACTGTGTCCCTCCAATTTGTGTAGAGTTTCCTCTGCTGTTTTCTACGTAACTCTTCGCTGAGACTGCACTCTTTCCACTGTTTTTAAACTATCTTTTCCTAGACTACAGCAGCAAGCTCCCTCACTATTCCACCGTCTTAATCCCCTATTAACTCTTGTTAATAGTAGAACCAGAGAGCATCATGGAAAATAGCATCCTTGTATCACCACGTATGGGGAACCAAAGTAAGACCTGGGATACAATACTTGGGAAATACAAATTGCCCTTAGGGAATGGCTGAAATAGAACAATGGAAACAATAAATTGGAGTTCAAAAACCACCCTCAAGTAAAACATCTGTCTGAATTTTTAAATTTTTTAAACAAGTGAAATTTAATTTTATTTTAATTGAAAACCTATGAAACAAATATGGGAGAAATCATTCACATTTCTGGTGAAATGCTTTTTATCACCAATTCAACAGGGATAATTGCAGACGGCAAAAAATTAACAAAAGGAGACATTTTGAACATTTTTTATTTTTTTTTAAACTTTTATTTAATGAATATAAATTTCCAAAGTACGACTTATGGATTACAATGGCTTCCCCCCCATACCGTCCCTCCCACCCACAACCCTCCCCTTTCCCACTCCCTCTCCCCTTCCATTCACATCAAGATTCATTTTCGATTATCTTAATATACAGAAGATCAGCTTAGTATACATTAAGTATGGATTTCAACAGTTTGCTCCCACACAGAAACAAAAAGTGAAAAATAATAGATGATTTTTTTTAAATGATGATGAAATCAGATCAGACCTATTGTCATGTTTAATCCCAGTGAGAGTCAAGTTGGGAATTGATAATTTCTTTCTTTTTTTTTTTTTTTTTTTTACAGAGGATCAGTTTAGTATGCATTAAGTAAGGATTTCAACAGTTTGCACCCCCATAGAAACACAAAGTGAAATATATTGTTTGAGTACTCGTTATAGCATTAAATCTCAATGTACAGCACATTAAGGATAGAGATCCTACATGAGGAGTAAGTGCACAGTGACTCCTGTTGTTGACTTTACCAATTGACACTCCTGTCTATGGCATCAGTAATCTCCCTATGCTCCAGTCATGAGTTTCCAAGGCTATGGAAGCCCTCTGAGTTCTCCGACTCTTATCTTGTTTAGACAAGGTCATAGTCAAAGTGGAGGTTCTCTCCTCCCTTCAGAGAAAGGTACCTCCTTCTTTGATGACCTGTTCTTTCCACTGGGATCTCACTCACAGAGATCTTTTGCCAGAGTGTCTTGGCTTTCCATGCCTGAAATACTCTCATGGGCTTTTCAGCCAGATCCGAATGGCTTTAGGGCTGATTCTGAGGCCAGAGTGCTATTTAGGACATCTGACATTTTGAACATTTTTACCTGTTTTTTTAAGATCTATATTTATTTGAATGGCAGTTAGAGGGGGTGGAAAGAAAAGAGAATCTTCCATCTGGTGATTCACTTCCAAAATATTCACAATGGCTGTCACTGGGCTAGGTTGAAGGTAGGAGCCTGGAACTCCATCTGGGTGTCCCAGGTGGGTGGCAGGGGCCCAAGCACTCAGGACATCCCCCTCTGCTTTCCCAGGTGCATTAACAAGAAGCTGAATTGGAAGTGGAGCTGGCATTTGTATGGGATTTGTATGGGATTGCAGGCTTAACTTTCTGTGTTACAATGCGGGCGGCTTCAGGCCACCACTTTCAAGATGGACAGACATTTTTTTTTTTAATGAAGTGAAACTCAGGATGGTTCAGGAATTTATCCCCAAAGATTTCAGGGGGACAAACTACTTAACTGGGTTACAAAGCTCCAGGCTACCCAAATGCGCACAGGTCCCCACCCACGGCAGGCCTTGGAGTATCTTGGAAGGCCTGTGCGTGGTGCCATGGATTGCCAAGGTAAGATGATCCAGGGCAGGAATTAAAGTTAGGGTAGCTGTTAATTATAGAAAACATCTTGTGTGAACTTTGGGGTTTAACCTAATGGGTATTTCCTATAGCCCACCTTCCTTTGGGTTAGTCGTCTCTCTTCTGTTCCTGAGAACAGAGCAGGGAGAGGAGGCAGGTGAAGCAGCCACATCGAGGAACGAGCTGGTCAAGGGCCTGGAGTCCCAAGTGAACTCCAGATGGGTCATGAGCTATGTGGAGAACCAAGGCAGTCTGTTTTCCCACAAAACATGCCAGGAGCAAGATAGCATCTGCTGAAGAATAACATTCCTAAGTGTTATCTTTCCCCCAGGAACTCAAAGCATTCATGCAGACTTACTCATTGCACTGTGAGCCACACCTGTGCGGTATCCATGGCTCACTGAAAGACAAACCAGATTCTAGCAGGTTTGATTCTGTGACTCAAAGGGAGCCTGAGGAATAGCCAAGTACATATCCCAGGTTCTAAGTCTTCTCACCTGAAATAGCCATGGCATAGAATGGGATGCCAAGAAGTGGCACTCGGCGCTGGTGTTATTGTTCTGACATCGATTGGCCATATTGGGGGGATCACAATGAAGAGGCAAGGTTCCTGCCCAAGGAGGCTCCAGTCCCGTTTGAGAGTTTTGTCTCAGGTGCAGAAACATTAAGTACCTGCACCTGTCCTCTGCAGAGTGCCTAATAGACTGCAGATAGAACGTTCGGAGGAGGAACTATCACAGAGGCTGTGGCAGCTTCACAAGGTACTTCATGGAGAAAGACCTCACATTGGGCTTTGGAGAGAGTTAGGAGTGGTGCATGCGGGGGGTGAGAGGGTCGTTTCCAGGCTGAAGACAGGTGGGAGATGGCCCTACCCCTGAGTTTGGTGTGGTTCAGAGATTTTCAACGCTGTCAATGCTCATCTTTTAAATATATATTTTGGGGTTTGGCATTATGACGGCAGCTTTAGTTGCTGCTTGGGATACCTGCATCCCATATAAAAGTTTTGGTTTTAGTTCTGACGTCTCCACTTGAAATTCAGCTTCCTGCTAATGTGTACTGTGGCAGGTGGTGGTTATGGCTCAGGTACTTGGGCCTCACCCACACCAACCTAGGACGCCCAGTTTGAATTCTGGGCTCCGGGTTTTGACATGGCCCAGCCCTGGCTGTTGCACGTATTTGAGCAGTGAACTGGAGCCTGTGGATTGATTCATCCTCTCTCCCTGTCCCTCCCTCTCTCTCCCTGTCCCTCCCTCTCTCTCCCTGTCCCTCCCCATCCCTCCCCCTACCCCTCCTTCCCTCCCCCATCCCTCCTTCCCTTCCTGTCCCTCCCTCTCTCTCCCCTCCCCTTCCCTCTTGCTATGCCTTTCAAATATATGAAAATAAGTGGATAAACACTATGTATATATTTTATGATGTCCACTTTGTTTTCTTGATGAAACTTATTGGTCATAAAAGCTGAACAATTTGAAAAGATCAACCTAACTGTCTAGTTGTCATACAAAGAACTCAAAGGAAACCAGTTTGAGGTAAGATTGATGCATCCGTGTAAATGCTCAGGCACAGATGTACTGGAAGATTTACTGAGGGAGACAGATGTTTGAACTTAATGATATGCTTGTTTTAGGAGAAGCAAACATTTGAATATTGTTGGCATTTCAAAATATTTGACAATGTGCAACAGGCTGGGTAGACACAGACAGTCCCTTCGAGGCAGCTGTGCGTGGATACACGGTCTGTGTACTGAACCAGGGAATCTGGTTGAGGGGTCAGTGGTCAAGACAGCTCCTGCTTGGCTCACTAAGCTGTGGGCCTATGGAGCCGTGTCTACATAGAGCCTACTCAACTTCTCCAGAGCAACCCCATCTGTTACTGGCAGTCCTGGCATGAACACTCCTCCCTGCACATGTGCACACACATACTTAGATTCACAGAGAAGTAAGCCCTGCAAAATGCACAGTGATTCAGGTACATTATCTTGGCTACTCAAATTCTGTAATTGTGTTGCTATTGGTGGCATAGTTATCTCAAGTAATGAATGATTCTTGGTGCAGTTGGTTATAAAACTGAATGTTCAGTGTATATGCAAAGAGTACAATAAATATTTACATAGAGGCTGTAAAGGGACAGTGGGTTAAGAAACCACTTCAATGCCAGCACGCTATATTGAGTGCTGGCTCAAGTCCTGGCTACTCTACTTCCTATCCATTTTCCTGCTAATGTGCCTAGCAGAAGCTGGACCACATACTTGGGCCCCTGCCACCCGTGTGGGAGACCTGGTCATGGCCTGGCCCAGACCCGGCTGTGGTAGCTCTTGAAGAGTAAACTGCACTTGGAAGATCTCACTGTGTCTCTTCCTCTGTGTTGTTCTGCCTTTCAAATAAACAAATAAATCCTTAAAATAGTATTTTCATGTAAAATAGTTAGATTGTAGGCTCAGATAATTATAAGCATATTTAAAAACTGAATTCAGAAGTCGTGATGACCTAGCGTTAGAGACTGAATGCATTAAAGGATGACTTGCATCCTCCCCACCGTCCACTGAATTACAATAGTATTGCTAGTTACTGTGGCCCAGTGGAGTTAAGAACACCCTTTAGGATGTGGTGCCACTTCCACTGAGAATCATCTGTGTAGGGAAAGGAAGGCTGCATTCTGTGTTAGGGTGCAGGTTTCCTCTTTCTACAGCTATTTCTGGGTGCACAGGCCCAGGGGGGTTTCATGGCTGCCAGCACTTCCTGATTGGCTTCTGGGAAAGGCTGCTTGAGTGGGAGCCAGTTGGGCATGGGGACCCTCTTCCCTGATCTTTGAGAGACAGTGGCACATGTTCTTGGTCTAGGAGGTGAGCATCTCCCTTCTTTTGGGAAATGCATAGCCCTACTTTAAAAAATTGGATTTTCTCTCTACTTCAGCCATGAATGTACAGTGTGGCTGCTCAGGAACGCAGGCTATGATGTATGGTATTCCAAACACAGTACCCTCCTCCTAGCCACATGTGTAGCCATGACACCTGATCTGGGCCGGTTCCAGCCTTCCCTAGCATTTCTGCTCTGTGGGAGGTGTTGGATGATACGCAGCTGGGCCCCTCTGGCAGTTGTAGCCCTTGCTTGTGTAGGCAAAGCTGGGGGTGAGAGACCAACCTGGCATGTGGAAGATGCAGAGACAAGAGAGAGATTGATATGTGATATTCATCTCTGAGGCTGAGCAGTAATCCCTACTTTATCCACTGCTTGTCTAAAATAATTGGAATTGCATTTCTCATATGTGCAACCCAAAGAATCCTGGTTAATCCAACTGCATTTCCATGCACTCTTTCTCTTACCCAGGGCTCTGTATGGTAGCCACTAGCCACTTGTCTCTACTGAGCACTTGAAATGCAATTAGTTCAAATTGTGATGAAAGCATAAATTATACCATGGGTTTCAAAGACTTAGTACCAAAAGTAAAGAATATGAATAATTTCTCTATTGGTTATATGCTGAAATTGCATTCTTGAAATATACTAGGTTAAGTAAAATACAGTATGAAAATGTATGCGACTACCAGGAAATTTAAAAGTTACATATGTGATCCACATTGTCTTAGCCATCTCTGTTCTGGAATATCTACCCAATCCTTGCCTCTTCCCTGAAAACTTCCTAATAACTGAGTTGACAGGTTAATTTCAGAGACTCCTATATCAGAGTATATGGGCAACCTAAAGAATCCTGTTAACACAACTGCATTTCTACGCAATCCTTTATGTAGAAAGCAATTATTATATGCAGATAAAAATTTGTGAGTCTCGTTTTGCTGTATGTATGTGAGCCTTTGCAATCAGACTGAACGGATTTCGTAGAACATGCAAAGGCTTGGTTCTTACTCCCTCACCAACACCCCTGTCTGTGGTGACAAACAGTGCCATGGATTAACAATCCCAGCTAATGGCACGTTGCTGGTTTCCAGACAGTAGATAGTAGTGTTTTTCTATGAGAAGAAAGAAGCCTATAATCTCTGCCCTTTGCGCCACTGACATCTATTAGTGCTTTCCAAAAAGTCACACAGATGAAAGAATTCAAGTTGCAGGTGCATTTGCACTATGTTTTACAGAGATGTTGATGGAAAAAGATTTTTATGTGGCTGTCAGCACCTCCAGTTTAGTCATTGAAAGTAATTATGGGGTTTATGAGTATCAAGATCCCTAAATTATAGTTTGATACCTCCTACAAATTAGGTCCTGGTTATCCCTGAAGGGTTTGGTGGTTATGGATTGATAGAGGTGAACTGCCTCACCCCCCTGCTCCCCGCCACACACACATGACACACAGATGTTTTGGATATACTATTCTACAGTGTTCCTCATTCTTGAGGATGATTGAGGCCCTATGAGTGAGCAGGATTAGGTCTATATTCTGATAAACTTACTTGTTAAGAGAGCATTTATTAGACATAACAGCATTTACCGAAGGCCCCAAAGCTAGGCAGAGTACACGGACTGATGAGCTTTGGGAATGACTAAGGCTAATGGTCATTACCAGAGAACTCGGGTGTATATATCCATAGGGCCTCTGACCTGGCAGAAAGGAACTCATTAGATTTTGCTGAAAAATCACAGTGCAGTGGAAAGAACCTGGGATACTGTTTTAAGGCCTGGATTTGAGTTCTAGAAATCATCATTTACTAGCTGCTGTTTCTTCAGGGAAGTTGATTAGCATAGTTTCCAAACCTATAAAATAATCATAATGTTCATAAAAATAAATAATCCCCAACTTGCAGGATTGTTTTGAGGATTTGAGAGGACATATCTAAAAGCAATTTTACTGATAGAAAAATCACTTTATAAATACTACTTAACTTCCTGATTAATACTTTGCCTGTAGGGGTTTCTCATTTATAACAAAATGTATATATACGAGTGGCAATTTTCCAAATATTTAAACAAAATAAAATGTATTAAGAGTAAAGTTCCACTATGTATTTCATATTCTTGTTATTCTGAAGGCATGTTATGGTCTTGGCATGCCTTGTAATTCTAATTTACTGCACCAATTATTCTAGTAGATTGGAGAGTTGGATAATCATTCAACCCTGAGATCAACAAAAGTGGCTTTTCTATACCGAGTTTTACATGGAACCTACCCTTCCTATGCCCTTCGTACTCACAGATGCTCCGATGATAATCCTAACTAAAACCTAACACTCGTTACAATTTACTTAGACAATTCCAGTGACGGCTATGCTAGGCCTAGACCACAGAGATCTTGTCTGGGGTCAAGGACAGGTGAGAATGAAGCATGGGATTTGATTTGAGCTTGCCTTTGCTTGGGTTTCTCCTACTACAGCTTATCAGCAGTGTCAAGGATACAACTAACACTGTACCTAGGTGAGTGGCTATAGGTTTCCCGTGATTTGTGTGTTTATTTCATGGAGATGCTTCCAAAGTTTGTTGGCCTTGGCTGATAGAAATTCTGTGAGCTTGGAAGAGTACAAAATTAACTGCTTTTATATCAAGCTTCCCAAAATACCTTATTTGGGCAAACAATGCAGTAATTTGCCACTCAGCAAACCAAAGTCTCCAGGGTTCAGGTTCTGGGCCTTGAAGTTCTTGCTTGTACTCGAGCCTGGCCTACGTTATCCCTGCAGGAAAAGTCCCTTTAGTGATTGCCTGTGTGGGTTCACCATATCCACAACACACGTCTGGGTTCATGGTCTGATCAAGCTGTCACCTAGAAGAGGCAGAGACGGCCAGAAACAGCACCCTACACTGCAGCACTGTGCTTCGTTCTTTGGATTACCTTTGCTGCTTCTTGGTGGTTCTGTTTTAAAATATAATTCCTCTTGAGAAAGCAGCAGCAGGTTATCACAAATCAGTTTTTATCTGCTTTTTAAGGCTTCTTTCCTGATGGAAACAGCGCTGTAAAGACCCTTGGATCCTTGTGGGGTGAAATGAGATTTAGAAAGATGGAGAAACTGGGAAAAAGGGTGTCTTGAAGTGATGGCAAAACCATCTATCTCCATGATTTTGTCTGGAGTCTGCCTGGCCAAGGTGCCTTTGGCTTGTATACAGTCGGAGCAATCTGGTGGAGCTGCCCGCAGTGGAGGGTGGGGGCTGCTCCAGGAAGTGCCTGGGAAGGTCACGGTGGCCCCCTGTTGCCCTCAGTGGTGGCCACGTGCAGTGCTGCACCCACAAGGCTGAGAGGCCTCTGGGGCTTTCAGGAAGGAGGGGGTTGGTACTGTTGATAAATAATTCCTCTGTACCGTATTTAGCATTGGCCACCACTGAAAATTGTTTGCTTCAATTTGAGTTTGCAACTGGGCCCATGGCCAGGAGGACTAATAGCAAAGGAACTGGAAAGAGATGTGTACATTTTCCCCATCCATCTATCCATCCATATCTCTCTCCATCCCTCCTTCCTTTCATCCACCCCGTCTTTGGGGATGTTTTTAATGTGTTTTTATACTCTAGAGAACACTGGTCAACTGCCATGGAAGACAGAGTGCTCAGTTAGATTTGGTCTCTACCACTAAGGAATTTTCACTTTAGCAAGGGTGATAAAACATATGCACAATAAAATTAATCACTGAACATTTATTTGTCTTCCTGTTGAGGAAGACACAGTCTCTATCTCCCTTCAATAAACTTAGGTTGTGTGACTTGGATCGGTCAAATGTGAAAATAATCCTGATAAAAGGTGTGTTGTGATATGTGACATGAAAGACACATGAATAAAATGCCCTGGGAATGAGAGTGGGAAGGTCATTTTTTTTTTTTTTTTTGCCTGGGGTTGAAATGGGAGGGGAATTATAATTGAGCCAGGGGCATGAGCTGGATGAGGGAAGATGGAGATGATGGGGGAGCAAGGTCGGGAGTCCTGCGCCAAGCTGAAGGAAGATGAAGATAAATAAAGGCTAAGACACTGATGGTGGGAGAGTAGAAAGCTTGTAGCCATGGAAGGTTGCTGAGCAGGTGAGGAACATGACGGAAGCTCTGGGCTGGAAAGAGTTCTGGCAGCACAGCAATTGAACCAAACGGGCCAGAGGAGGCCAAGGCAGTGGGTGGGGAGACTCAGCAAACAGTTCAAGTGGGCCGAGTTGGTGAGTGCTTAAGGTACGGTGGAGTAACAAGTTTGATGTACGGACCTGCTAGAGGTGGCATCTCCGTGAATAATAACATTTGAGAGTGGTATTTATGGAGTATTTATGGAGCCCCTTTTTCGTGCTGGCCAGTATGGTGCTGAGTGCTTGTTCACATTCAGTTTTCATGGCCACCTTTTATGGCAGAGACTTCTATCATCTGCACACTGTGCATGAGGAAACCACATTGTCTAGGGATTAAGTCAGTGGCTTAGGTCACTTAGTTTTAAAAAAAGTAGCAGTGCCTCATTTAGGGTAGCACCTGCCAGGCTGGAGAGCTGGAAACCATCATGCCACACTGCCCTCCACATGCCAGCCCTTGGAACGTTCCCTTGCGGAGCCTTCATGCATACAACTGTGTGCCTTACAGCTGAACAATGGCCTCGGACCAGATCAAGGCAAGATCAATGACATTTCTCATTGTAGGTGCGTATTTTAGGTAATGGATGCTGGCTGTATTTTTAACTTCCCTTTCCATCTCTTGTTTGTAAAGCTCTACAGGCTCACTTTGACCCTGTGACTTCAAACTGTGTTGCAGCTAATACAATTACCAAGGGCCTTATTCTTCTCTATTTGGGCCTCCATCCAAAGGGCCCATGCCTTTGCCACTCTAGAGACGCCCATAGCACAGTAACCCTGGAGCCAGATGGCCTGGGTTGGTTTTCCTGCTCTGTCCTGTACTTGCCGCATGCTCCTGGGCGTCACTCAGTCTCTGTGTTCTTGGCTTCCTCCTCGGAGAAGGGATCCTACTAGGAGGACTCCTTTACCAGGAAGGCGAAGGGATTCCATGAGGCATCTCCCAGAACCCGGGAGCAGGGCCTGCCTCAGCAAAGGTGTTATGTGTACTGATTGTTATTTTTTGATTACTTGGGAGTTGCTTATTCCTGCTTTCTTTCAAGGCTGTCTTGGTTTCCTTTCCCCATCTCTTCAATATACTTCTGCCAGCCTTGCTTGCATGGATCTCGGGAACTCTTCTGTTATCAAATGACATTGGGAATCCATTCCTGGGGCTTTTTTTTTTTTTTTAACCTTTCCTCATGTTGTGCAGTTTATGTAGGAGGCAATCTGTTTTAACTAGCAACAGCCTGGACACTGAGTTCAGATAGATGAGGCTCAAGCCTGGTTTTGTCATTTACTCACTCTATGACCTTGGACAAACTATTCCTCTATTTCTTATTAGTTACGGTGTCGCTAGTTGCTGTAACTGATGAACCTTCAAAGACACAGGCTTGGTTCTGTAGAAGTTTATTTCCAGCAAAGTAAGAAACAGGTGCTTCTGAGTGAGGTGAAAGGGCTCCAGGCTTGTCCTGTTTGGCAGGTCATCTCCAGGAACACCCTGGGGTAGTTCACACCACAATGGCTTGCGTTGCACTCTTTAGGACTTAGACAGATGTTGTTACCCAATGGAAAAAGAGCCTGGGAAACTGTGTCTGTTGTCCGCATAAAGAACAGTGCATGCTTCCTCACAGAATACCTCAAAGCTCAGTGGCTTGGGAGCATCTGTTATCACCCTTGATGTTTTGCAGTTTACCTGCACCTGGCTGACTGAGCTGGACTTGGCTAGGTGGATAAGTTGGGCCTTTTGCTGTGGGATTGGGGTCAGGCTTATTCCCCACATATTCTTTTTTTTTTTTATCTTTTATTTAATGAATATAAATTTCCAAAGTACGACTCATGGATTACAATGGCTTCCCCCCCATACCGTCCCTCCCACCCACAACCCTCCCCCTTCCCACTCCCTCTCCCCTTCCATTCACATCAAGATTCATTTTCGATTGTCTTAATATACAGAAGATCAGCTTAGTATACCTTAAGTAAGGATTTCAACAGTTTGTTCCCACACAGAAACATAAAGTGAAAAATAATAGATTTTTTTTTTAAATGATGATGAAATCAGATCAGACCTATTGTCATGTTTAATCCCAGTGAGAGTCAAGTTGGGAATTGATAATTTCTTTTTTTTTTTTTTTACAGAAGATCAGTTTAGTGTACATTAAGTAAAGATTTCAATCGTTTGCACCCCCATAGAAACACAAAGTGAAATATACTGTTTGAGTACTCGTTATAGCATTAAGCCTCAGTGTACAGCACATTAAGGACAGAGATCCTACATGAGGAGTAAGTGCACAGTGACTCCTGTTGTTGACTTTACCAATTGACACTCCTGTTTATGGCATCAGTAATCTCCCTAGGCACCAGTCATGAGTTTCCAAGGCTATGGAAGCCCCTTGAGTTCTCCGACTCTTATCTTGTTTAGACAAGGTCATAGTCAAAGTGGAGGTTCTCTCCTCCATTCAGAGAAAGGCACCTCCCTCTTTGAAGACCTGTTCTTTCCACTGGGATCTCACTCACAGAGATCTTTTTGCCAGAGTGTCTTGGCTTTCCATGCCTGAAATACTCTCATGGGCTTTTCAGCCAGATCCGAGTGCCTTTAGGGCTGATTCTGAGGCCAGAGTGCTATTTAGGACATCCGCCATTCTATGAGTCTGCTGAGTATCTCACTTCCCATGTTGGATCACTCTCCCCTTTATTTATTCTATCGGTTAGTGTTAGCAGATACTAGACTTGTTTATGTGCTCCCTTTGACTCTTAGTCCTTTCATTATGATCAATTGTGAACTGAAATTGATCACTTGGAATAGTGAGATGGCATTGGCACATGCCACCTTGATGGGATTGAATTGGAATCCCCTGGTATGTTTCCAACTCTACCAATTGGGGCAAGTCAGCCCGAGCATGCCCCAGATTATACATCTCTTCCCTCTCTTATTCCCACTTTTATGTTTAACAGGGATCACATTTCAGTTAATTTTCAACACTTAAGAATAACTGTGTGATAATTACAGAATTAAACCAGTCATATTCAGTAGAACAGACAAAAAAAAATACTATGAGGGATAATGTATTAAGTTGTCCATTAGCAGTCAGGGCTATGCTGATCAAGTCACCATTTCTCATAGTGTCCATTTCACTTCAGGAGGTTTCCTTTTTGGTGTTCAGTCAGTTGTCACCGATCAGGGAGAACATATGGTATTTGTCCCTTTGGGACTGGCTTACTTCACTCAGCATGATGTGTTCCAGATTCCTCCATTTTGTTGCAAATGACTGGATTTCATTGTTTCTTACTGCGGTATAGTATTCTAAAGAATACATATCCCATAATTTCTTTATCCAGTCTACCATTGATGGGCATTTAGGTTGGTTCCAGGTCTTGGCTATTGTGAATTGTGCTGCAATAAACATTAGGGTGCAGACCGCTTTTTTATTTATCAATTTAAACTCCTTTGGGTAAATTCCAAGGAGTGGGATGGCTGGGTCGAACGGTAGGGTTATATTCAGGTTTCTGAGGAATCTCCAGACTGATTTCCATAGAGGCTTGACCAGTTTGCATTCCCATCAACAGTGGGTTAGTGTCCCTTTTTCCCCACATCCTCGCCAGCGTCTGTTGTTGGTAGATTTCTGTATGTGAGCCATTCTAACCGGGGTGAGGTGAAACCTCATTGTGGTTTTGATTTGCATTTCCCTGATTGCTAGTGACCTTGAACATTTTTTCATGTGCCTGTTGGCCATTTGGATTTCCTCTTTTGAAAAATGTCTATTGAAGTCCTTGGCCCATCTCTTAAGTGGGTTGTTGGTTTTGTTTTTGTGGAGTTTCTTGATCTCTTTGTAGATTCTGGTTATTAACCCTTTATCTGTTGCATAGTTTGCAAATACTTTTTCCCATTCTGTTGGTTGTCTCTTCACTCTCCTGACTGTTTCTTTTGCAGTACAGAAACTTCTCAATTTGATGCAATCCCAATAGTTAATTTTGGCTTTGACTGCCTGTGCCTCCCAGGTCTTTTCCAGAAATTCTTTGCCTGTGCCAATATCTTGAAGGGTTTCTCCAATGTTCTCTAGTAACTTGATGGTGTCAGGTCGTAGATTTAGGTCTTTAATCCACGTTGAGTGGATTTTTGTGTAAGGTGTAAGGTAGGGGTCTTGCTTCATGATTCTGCACGTGGAAATCCAGTTTTCCCAGCACCATTTATTGAATAGACTGTCCTTGCTCCAGGAATTAGTTTTAGATCCTTGATCAAATATAAGTTGGCTGTAGATGTTTGGATTGATTTCTGGTGTTTCAATTCTGTTCCATTGGTCTATCCATCTGTTTCTGTACCAGTACCATGCTGTTTTGATTACAACTGCCCTGTAGTATGTCCTGAAGTCTGGTATTGTGATGCCTCCAGCTTTGTTTTTGTTGTACAAGATTGCTTTAGCTATTCGAGGTCTCTTGTGCCTCCATATGAATTTCAGCATCATTTTTTCTAGATCTGCGAAGAATGTCTTTGGTATCTTGATTGGGATTGCATTGAATCTATAAATTGCTTTTGGGAGAATGGACATTTTGATGATGTTGATTCTTCCAATCCATGAGCATGGAAGATTTTTCCATTTTTTGGTATCCTCTTCTATTTCTTTCTTTAAGGTTTTGTAATTCTCATCGTAGAGATCTTTAACGTCCTTGGTTAAGTTTATTCCAAGGTATTTGATTGTTTTTGTAGCTATTGTGAATGGGATTGATCTTAGCAGTTCTTTCTCAGTCATGGCATTACTTGTGTATACAAAGGCTGTTGAGTTTTGTGCATTGATTTTATATCCTGCCACTTTGCCAAACTCCTCTATGAGTTCCAATAGTCTCTTAGTAGAGTTCTTTGGATCCTCTAAGTACAGAATCATATCGTCTGCAAAGAGGGATAGTTTGACTTCTTCCTTCTTGATTTGTATTCCTTTGATTTCTTTTTCTTGTCTGATGGCTCTGGCTAAAACTTCCAGAACTATGTTAAATAGCAGTGGTGAGAGTGGGCATCCCTGCCTGGTGCCAGATTTCAGTGGAAATGCTTCCAACTTTTCCCCATTCAATAGGATGCTGGCTGTGGGTTTTTTATAAATTGCTTTGATTATATTGAGGAATGTTCATTCTATACCCAGTTTGCTTAGAGTTTTCATCATGAAAGGGTGTTGAATTTTATCAAATGCTTTCTCTGCATCAATTGAGATAACCATATGGTTTTTCTTCTGCAGTCTGTTAATGTGGTGAATCACATTGATTGATTTGCGAATGTTGAACCATCCCTGCATACCAGGGATGAATCCCACTTGGTCTGGGTGGATGATTTTCCTGATGTGTTGTTGTATTCTATTGGCCAGAATTTTATTGAGGATTTTTGCATCTATGTTCATCAGGGATATTGGTCTGTAATTCTCTTTCAGTGCTGCATCTTTCTCTGGCTTAGGGATTAAGGTGATGCTGGCTTCATAGAAAGAATTTGGGAGGACTCCCTCTTTTTCGATTGTTCTGAATAGTTTGAGAAGAAATGGGATTAGTTCTTCTTTAAATGTCTGGTAGAATTCAGCAGTGAATCCATCTGGTCCTGGGCTTTTCTTTGTTGGGAGGGCCTTTATTACTGTTTCAATTTCTGTTTCAGTTATGGGTCTATTTAGGTTTTCGATGTCTTCATGGTTCAATTTTGGTAGATTGCATGTGTCCAGGAATCTATCCATTTCTGATAGGTTTTCCTGTTTGCTGGCATACAGGTCCTTGTAGTAATTTCTGATGATTCTTTTTATTTCTGTGGTGTCTGTTGTTACGTTTCCTTTTTCATCTCTGATTTTATTGATTTGGGTCTTTTCTTTTTTTAGTTAGTTGGGCCAATGGGGTGTCAATTTTGTTTATTTTTTCAAAAAACCAGCTTCTCGCTTGGCTGATTTTTTGTAATTTTTTTTGGATTCAATCCTGTTAATTTCTTCTCTGGTTTTAATTATTTCTCTTCTCCTACTAGATTTGGGTTTGGTTTGCTGCAGTTTTTCTAGGTCCTTGAGGTGCGCTGAAAGCTCATTTATTTGGTACCTTTCCAATTTCTTGGTATAGGCCCCTATTGCTATAAATTTGCCTCTCAATACTGCTTTTGCTGTATCCCATAAGTTTTGATATGTTGTGTTGTTGTCTTCATTTACTTCCAGAAAGTTTTTGATTTCTCTTTTGATTTCTTGAATGACCCAGTGTTCATTCAGGAGCATGTTGTTCAGTCTCCATGTGTTTGCATACTTTCTGGGGTTTCCTGAGTTGCTAATTTCCAGCTTCATCCCGCTGTGGTCTGAGAAGCTGCATGGTATGATTCTAATTCTTTTAAATTTGCTGAGACTTGCTTTATGGCCTAGTATGTGGTCAATCCTAGAGAAGGTTCCATGCGCTGCTGAGAAGAATGTGAAGTCTGTAGATGTAGGGTTGAAAGTTCTGTAGATATCTGTTAGATCGCCAATACTGCTTTTTAAAAATGGGCTTCGTTTAAAAAGTGTTGACTTGTTTTCATCCTTTTTACAGGCAGAGCAGTAGAGAAAGGGAGAAGGGAGAAAGTGCACTTCCATTTGCTGATTACTCCCCAAATGTTTGCAAGAGCCAGGGCTGGGCAAGGCTGAAGCAAGGAGCTGTGAACTCTGGGTCTCTCATATGAGTGTCAGGGATCAAATATTTGGGTCATCGTTTGCTGCATCCAAGGGTATGCAATAGCAGGAAGCTGGATCAAAAGTGAAGTAGCCAGGACTAGAACTGATGGCCTGATAAGAGATGTAGTGTCCCAAGTAGTGGCTTAACCTGCTGTGCCACAACTCTTGCTCCTGTAATAGCATTAAAATGCTGTCCTCTCCCCATTTTAGAAGTCTGTCTGTTCTTTGTAGGTAGGGGATTAAGTCCATACTCATTGGGTCCTCATACTCTGGCTCCCCATCTGTTCAAACTGATCACCCCGGGATTGTTGCTAGACAACCAGAGGTAGCCTCTGTGCTTCAGGGCCCACTAAAGATGTTCAAACCAGCCATCCCTATACCCATGTTGCTAGTTCCTTGCCTCTCACAATAAAGGGGTTTGGCTGTAGATGCCCCCTCTCTTTGTCTTGTGATGGGCCCCATTGATTCTTCCCCTGTCTTTTTTTTTTTTTTTTTTTTTTGCCAGGCAGAATTAGACAGACAGACAGACAGACAGACACACACACACACACACAGTTAGAGACAGAGAGAAAGGTTTTCCTTCCATTGGTTTACTCCCCTAATGTCCGCCACAGCCGGCATTGCACCGATAAAAATCCAGGAGCCAGATGCTTCTCCTGGTCTCCCATGTAGGTGCAGGGACCCAAGTACTTGGGCCATCCTCCACTGCCCTCCTGGGCCACAGCAGAGAGCTGGACTGGAAGAGAAGCAACCGGGACTAGTACCCGGCGCCCCAACTGGGACTAGAAGCAGGGGTGCCAGCGCCGCAGGTGGAGGATTAAAGTGAGCCATGGCGCCGGCCTCCCCTTTTTTCAAGGCGATCATCTTCTGATCTGTTGACCTTACCATACTTCAATAATTAGAAAATCTATTAAAACAGGGCGTGGTCTGAGTGCCCCACTATGCAGGGATCAGACCTTTGTTAGTTTTAGGCTAAAGGGAGATCATGTCACCTGTGAATATCATGTGGCCTTGCTCACCTGTGCTATTCCGGCAGGATCACTGTGTACTGGGGAGCATTGTTACCCGCGGCAGTGTGTACCCATGTATGTTTGTACTTTTCTCATAGCCCTAGAAATTAAATGTCATAAAGAATCTATCATTGCAACTTATAATGCTAAAACTTCAACTTCCTTATGATTTACTCAAACCATTTATTTTTGCCATTTTGAATTTTCCCTCCACTAAACTAATTCATTCATAAGAATCAGTACAAAACTCTGCTAGTCTTTGGGGCCCGAGCCACCTGGGAAGCTGGCATCCCATATGGGCACTGGATTGTGTCCTGGCTGCTCTACTTCTTATCCAGCTCCCTGCTAATGGCCTCGGAAAAGCAGTGGAAGATTGACCAAGTGCTTGTGCCCCTGCATCCATGTAGCAGACCCAGAACCCACCCCCCCTGCTAATCATGCCTTTCAAATACATAAATAAATCTTAAAAAATGAATACAATATCTGAATTAAAATTGCATCAAGTATTAGGATTTTTTTCTTTATGTACATTCCTGAAATCTTTTTCAAACTATTTTTTTTAAAGATTTATTTATGTATTTGAAAGAGTTACACAGAGAAGGGAGAGGCAGAGAGAGCGAGGTTTTCCATCTGATGCTGTCACTCTCCAATTGGCTGCAATGGTTGGTGCTGTGCTGATCCAAAGCCAGGAGCCAGGATCTTCCTCCAGGTCTCCCACGTGGATGCAGAGGCCCAATTGGGCCATCCTCCACTGCTTTCCCAGGCCACAGCAGAGAGCTGGATTGGAAGTGGAGCAGCCTGGATTGGAACCACGCCCATATGGGATTCCAGCACTTCAGGCCAGGGCGTTAACATGCTGCACCACAGTGCCAGCCCTCAAACTATTTTATACTTTGCCATTCCATATTCTACAATATTTAAAAATTAAGAATTAGAGGTAGAACTTTTAAAAATTAAATGCAAAGCTGTGAGCCTGTCTCATGTTGTGAAATGAAATGTGGGAACTGTGTTTGGAAAACACAATCTCTGCTGCTCATGACCACTCTAGTGAATGCAAACCTCTTAGGATGAGAGGGGGTCACTTGCATTTTTAACAAACTCCTCTAGTTTTCCTCATGTGCACTGCAGTGCATTTTCTTTTATAGATAAGGAATGGAAGCTGAGAGAGACTGCATGTCTTTCTCAGTGACCCAGATCCATGGTTTGTAATGCAGATGGTTTGAGCACACTTTGAAAATGCCAAGCCAGAAGCCATTTTAGAGTCCTCAGTGCCTCAGCCCCCGCTCTTGGGGTCATCTCCTGACCTACCCTGTAATTAGAGGTCTGGAGATGGTTCCACTGCAGTCGCTCTTTGACTTGATAAGCATTCAACTTATTTGTGCCTCACACAATGAAAGAAATTCATTTATTAGCCATTAGTTCAATTTACTGTTTGAAAAAAATAGCTTATGTGTTTTGTCCTTTTCCAGTTAAGGCTCTATGTTGCTGTTAGGAAACTTGTTGTCATGATCTGGCCTTTAGTCCAGTGATTTGGAGGAAATTGCACAGCAGAGGGAGATGGAGAGGAGAGACTCCAGGTCTCCGAGGGAGGGTTCAGCGCAGAGCCTGTAGTGAATGGCACACCTTACTTGTCATGTAGGGAGGGGAAAGACTACATGAGCGAGTGTATTTGAGAACATGCTACCCAGCCCTATTCCTGAAGTCCCATCCGTGCACCCTAATCAGGGACGTATTCTGGAAAATTGATGACAGAAGAGAGCATGCTTCTTAAATGTTAGTGAACAGCAGTGGTGTTGTTTTTGGTTTTTGTTTCTTTTGCCCAGAAACCTTTTATTTAAAGTATACAAACTTCATACATTTTATAAATACAACTTTGGGAACATAGTGATAGTGATTCTTCCCACCGTACCCACCCTCCCACCCCCACTTCTACTCTTCTTCCTCCTCCCTCTCCTATTCCCATTCTTATTTTTTACTAAAATCTATTTTCAATCAACTTTATACACAGAAAATTATACTAAGTAAAGACTTCAACAAATGGTATGAAAAAAACACAACTCTCTGCCTTAGCAGTTTTATTTAATTTCTCTTGATTTCTTCTATGACCCAGCGTTCATTCAGGAGCATACTGTTCAGTCTCCATGTGTTCAGTCTCCATGTGTTTGCACATGTTTTACGGACTCTGGAGTTGTTGATCTCCTGCTTTGTTCCATTGTGGTCAGACAAGGTGCATAGTATGATTTCTTTTTTTAAGATTTATTTATTTGAAAGTCAGATTTACACAGAGAAGGAGAGAGCAGGGTGGGGGAGGGAAGAGAGAGAGAAAGAGAGAGAGAGAGGTCTTCCATCTGCTGGTTCACTCCCCAATTGGCCACAATGGCTGGAGCTGTGCTGATCTGAATCCAGGAGCCAGGAGCTTTTTCCTGGTCTCCCATGTGGGTACAGGGTCCCAAGGACTTGGGCCATCTTCTACTGCTTTCCCAAGCCATAGCAGAGAGCTGGATCAGAAGTGGAGCAGCTGGGTCTTGAACCAACCCCCATATGGGACTATGCCACAGCACTGGCCCCAGTATGATTTCTTTAAAATTTCAGTTTCATGAGAAATTTTCTTCCATGTATGGATTTCATTAGTTTATGGATTTGCTTCTGATTACTCCTAAGTAATCCTATGATCATTTTTTTATTCCGTTTCTGGCATTTCTTCAATCTCTTCTTTTTCACATTCTAGTATTGAAGTGTTGTGTTCCTTTTGGGGGGGTGTCATGTTGTCTTCCTTATTCTTGTTTCTTGAATTGCTGTGTTTATTTTTAGGCATTTGCGGGGGTGCTTATTGGTTTATTTTATTTTTCCTTGTGTTGGCTTTTATCTTTGGACTCTGCCTCTGTGTCTGCTGGACACTGGAGTGTCTGCTCTTTCAGTGAATACTGAGGCCTGCCTGTGCTGGGCGTGGCTAGGGAGCTCTGTTCAGTGCTCTGGGGTGAGGGGACTTTCCAAGGTGACACCCAGATTGGGAGTGGTATTTTTTTTTTTTTATTTTAATCAGAGGGGAGGTTTGTTCAGCTCTGTTGGTGTAGGCTTACCTCTTCTCCTCCAAGGAGACCAATGCCTGGGTGCTAGCCCCAGTGGGTACAGTATTTGTGCTGCCACAAGAACCACACAAAGGATTTGTGCAGTCCTCGGTGTGAGCACAGATCTCTCAGCAATGACCCTCACCAGGGAATCGGGGAGCCCCTCGTGTGTGGAGCCACCTACAGTGACTGCCCAAAGACCCAGCCACACCTGTGTCCTCCCACGTAGCCACAGGGTTTTCACAGTCCCAGCACACAAGGCTCCCACAGTCACAGCACCCAGCCCCCTGTCAATTCTCCCAGCCAGACTCAGGTGTCTCCTCCCAGCTGGCTGCTGGCTGCACAGACAGGAGCTGGCACAGCTGTTATATGTGTCTAAAATGGCACCCACTTGCTCTCAGCTAATTATGGGACACTGGTGGTCAGGGAGAGAGAAACTTGCCCCCCACTTTTTTTCTCTAGGTTGCCAGGTACACTGTCCCCCACAGGGGTCCAAGCCAGACTCACTCCAAGCTCTTCTTGCAGCTTTGTCATCAGTGGCTTGGGCTGTTGCAGTCTGGTCTTACCTCACTCTCCAAAGCTGGTGCTGAGGCTGTTGGCTGCTGGGGTCCTGGGTTGTGGGCGTCCACACCTTCCATGAAGGTCCACCGTGACCCTCTAATTTGCGTAGTTTCCTCCCTAACTCTTCTTTAGACTGAACTCTCTCCATGTTTTTTTTTTTTTTTTTTTTAGCTATCTTTCTCTAGACTCAAGTAGTAAACTCCCTCCTTATTCTGCCATCTTGGTGCCTCTCAGCAGTGTTGTTTTCTGAGCACTTTTAGCAGAACATGTAGGAAATAACCTCTCCTATGGCTATATTTCCTTAAAAGATATGTACACTCCTACCCTGAACTGCCTCTCCCTTAATTGTATTCGGAAGTGTTGCTACCCAGCATTTATAAGATGATGAACATCTGTGAGCAGAATGCAGCGGGTTATATGGCCAGGGGTCTGTGTACATGGTTTCTCCTCCTTCACCCTGCCCTTGCCATTTCTGGGATGCAAGTTGGATGAAGCAGAAGAAACCTGAGTGTATCAATTTGCTGTGGAACTGGCCCCAAGTCTCTTTTGTTAGTTTCTCTTCTAATCTTTGGGGAATTTAACCCACTTGCTGTCGGTCTCTTGCTGTTTACTCCTGGGATTCCACTACCATACAGAAGTAAAAGAAAAACTGAAGTCAAGTACCAGCTCCATGAATCTCTTCTTGGAACTAAAGTTTGTTTTTCTTTAACATTGCAACTAAGACTCTTAAAGTGAGTACAATATTTATATTTTGCAATGATTATTTATTTTGGTAAGAATAATCCCCAATTGAGGAGTTATAATGTCAATAATAAAATAGTAATATTTCTACCTGTAAACACACAAGAAATGGGTATTTTGTAAGCTCCCAATAATGTTTTCTTTTAATTTTTTTAAAGACTCGGAGTGCACAATCATGCCTGAAGGGCTCTTCTAAGTTCTAAAGAAAAAGGTAAAGAAAAAAATTTCATTTCTGTTTGATAGTTTAGGTAAATGTCTGGGCTAAATTAATGATCCTACAAGTTTTAATGTTTTCTATAATATGTACACTCGCTAGAATGCTGGGATCACTTGTGCTATTATTTAGACCATGTGTATGCCACTGTGTAGGACCCAGTCTTAAACAGTATTGAAATGGGAACATGTGAGCTTCTTTGTAAATGACCATCCTTATACTAGTTCCTTTTATGGTGATCGGCTTTGCAATGGTCTTCTGGGGCATACTAGTGAGCAATGTAGTAAACAAGCTCAGAGGTTTTGAAAAAAATTTCATCTGTCACTCATTGCGAGCCTTCAGTTGCTATAATTTCTTTCAGGATATGTTATTTCACTTCCGTTTTAAAAACTCACTTTAGGGAAAGAGTTTTTTTTTTTTTTTTTTAAACAAAATGACATTTGAAACAACTGAGAGATCAGTTTTGGAGAAGGGCATTATGAAGGCACAGAGGAAAGAAATATAATCTTTTACATTTAATTTAGTCCATATGTATTGACAAAGGATAAAAGAATTTAACATCATAAAAGAAAATAAATGTAACTCTAAGAAGTGTATTTTCTCCCCCAGACAGGTCATTCACTCTTCTTAGAATCTGTTTGATCTTTGGTGTTTTTCCAGTGTCTGAGCCAAAGTGAATGTTGTCAAAGACCATCCTATTAAATGAGTAGATGGCTTCCTGCAGGCCTTCAGTTTAGTGCAACAAACATTTGCTAATCATGTCTGCAGCCAGTTACAGAAACTCACGTTTTAATTCTTTCTGAGGGAAAAAGACACTACTACAACATAAGCAGTAATGGAAAAATCCAGAGTTTAATATTGAGCTCAATAGCAAGTACCGTTTGTTACCATGTGTTAAACACTGGTTACTGTAGCTACAAGGGAGATGCAGTTGGGGTGGCCTTTGGGCTGGTTACTGTAGCTACAAGGGAGATGCAGTTGGGGTGGCCTTTGGGCTGGTTACTGTAGCTACTGGGAGACATGGTTGGGGTGGCCTTTGGTGCAGATGCTGCTTCCGATGCATGCACCTCCTATTGAGGAGCCTGGTTTCAGTTTCAGCTCCACTTACAATTCAGTTGGCAGCAGGTGATGGCCATGAATACTTGGATTCCTGCTTCTCATGGGGGAGACCCAGATGGAACTCCTGGTTCCTGGCTTGTCCTGGCCCAGCCTTGGTGGTTGTATGCATTTGGAGAGTAAACCAGTGGATGGAAAAAATCTGTCTCTCTCTCTCTGCCTTTCAAATTAAAAACAATTAAAAAAAGACATGATCATCGCCCTTAAGGAATTTACAGTCACAATCTAGAGGTAGGGGGAAGGGGAAAGTGATTAAACAGAAGTCAGTGGAATTGGAAACCACACTAAGTGTTGTAAATTATGCAGGGCGATCTAGTCTGAGTTTGTGTCTCTGAGGAGGTGACCAGCACAATGGAGTAGTCAGGGTCCCAGTGCTCACAAATGATGATATTTGAGTTTATAAAGTTGAGGGCAGGAGTAGGAAAACCGCAAGGGATGGTGTAGCACCTCGAGGCTGGGAACCCCAAGGCTACCACCTCCCTAGGGCTGAAAGGGAAAGGGAGCAGCTTCAGGACCCAGGAGAGAGCTCCATGGAGAGAAGTTGGGAACTTGGCTGCAGGATCATCAGCCCTGAAGTGAGCTGCAGGAAGGGGGCTAAAGAAATAAACTCTGCAGCCTCCCTTCCTTATCTCCCTACCACTCAACTCCTGCTGAGGCTTCTTATTGGCTGAAATGAGGAGAAACCATGGGCAAAGGTTGGCTTCTTGGGCAGAGCTCAGAGTGGGGAGGGAGAGTTGGTCTGCAGAAGAAATTGGAACTTCACCAGAGATGAGCAGAAATTGTAAGGGAAGCAAGTGGGGGAGAGGGCTGGGAGTGTGAGAAATAGGACAGAGGGAAAAGTGTACCAAAGGGCCCAGTGCTGAAAGAAAGTCCTGGTGAAACACAGGAGCAGAAGACTGTAGGTGAGCAGGCTTGGATGGCTGGCTAGGTGCTGGTCTGGATCCTGAGCACAGTGAGAAGGGGAGTGGGAGAATCTCTCCTGAGTGAGGAGCTGGGAGGAAGGCCCTGAGCAGATCCATGCTTTGAAAAGGTCAGGAGGGGTGGGGGCGAGGCCAGAGTGGACAAGAAACAGCAAGGTCAGTGTGCATTTCAGGTGCTTTGCAATGTTCACGGATCTTATGTTCCAATACTTGATAGGCATCTTTCCAGGTTAGCACCTCCTTTTTATTTTTGATGACTTGTTTATTTGAAAGGCAGAGAGTGAGAATGAGAGTGAGATCGATCTCATATATATATATATATACACACACACACACACACACACATACATACACACATTATATATATATATATATATATATATATATATATATATATATATAATTTCATTCCCCAAATGGCCACAACAGCCAAGTCTGAGTCAGACCCAAGTGAGGAGCCAGGAACTGCATCCTGGTCTCCCACATGGATAGCAGGGGCCCAGGTACTTGGGCTATCATCTGCCTTCCCAGGTACATTAGCAGGGAGCTGGATTGGAAGTGCCATAGCCAGGACTAGAATTGCTATTCTGACATGGGATGCTGAGGTTGCAGGTGGCACCTTAATTCACTGTGAAACAAGGCCAACTCCAGACCTTCTTAAAGCTGCATAGTATTTCATTATGTACATAAATCTCTTCTCTAATTTTAAGGGGGGGGTCACTTCAGCATGGCCAGTTTCTTCTATTATGTGCAGCGCTGCAGTGAACATTCTGTTGTCTGAAGAATAGATACCTATTTCTGTGTGTGGACATGTGACCAAGAGCCAGGAGCTTCTTCCAGGTCTCCCATGCAGGTGCCGGGGCCCAAGGACTTGAGCCATCTTCTGCTGCTTTCCCAGCCATAGCAGAGAGCTGGATAGGAAGTGGAGCAGCTGGGACTTGAACAGCTGTATATATGGGATACTGCCACTGCAGGTGGTGGTGTTATCTGGTACGCCACAGTGCTGCCCCAAGGGATTTTAATGTCTTAAAGTTGTCTACATTATATATTCCAATGGATAAAGTAATTTTTTAGTAGCCAACAAAATTTCTGATAACTTCACATGCGAAACAAATAGCCAGACAAAGAAACCCACAAAACTTTTGGAAATGCTACCCAAGTAGTTTACAATGTTAGATATATTTGAATTATTAGTTAAAAATATAATGCAGTTTCATTACTTCATTAATCGTAGTTGCCTGAATACCAAAATGAAGAGGAAAGGAAGATAACAAGTAGCAGCAATTTTCTTGATATAGTAAACAGGGTGTGGCTGCAAGTGCAGAAGCTAACTCAACCAGGGCTAAGCACAGAAGGGCCTCTTTTATCATAAAACTGGAAAATGCAGACTAGAAGTGGCTGTTGGCACCTGTCCCGGGCACTGGAATGAGGCGGCAGGTTGTGCTTTCTCCTTTACCACTCCATCCGCCATTACTCTGCCTCCCTCCGGTCCTGCTTCATCTCTCTCAGCCTTTCACAGTCACTGTGCATGTCAGGCAAGGTGGCCGCCAGCAGCCAGGACTAGCATGTCTGCATGTGGTGCTCCCAAGGCCAAGGGTGCGGCCTCTTTGTAGAGGAGACCAGGATGACTGATGGGGAAGGAAGTCGTTCCCGTTGTTCAGAAGTGGTTTAGACGCAGGTGTTTGGTGCAGTGGTTCAGATGTTTCCTGGGATTCCTGCACCATATACTACTGCAGTGTCTGGCGGGAGTCCTGGTTCTGCTTCTGACCCAGCTTCCTACTGATGCACATCCTAGAAGGCAGCAGGTGAGAGTGTAAGCACCTGGGTCCTTGCCACCTACATGGGACACCTGAATTGAGCGCAAGGCTTCCGGCTTGGCCATGGCCCAGCCCTGACTGCTGTAGGTATTTGAGGGGTGAATGGGTGAATGCAAGATCTCCTCACTAACCCCTCCTGCCCTGCCTCTGCCCCTTTACTGTCTTTTCTCTCTCTGCCTTTCTAACTGGGGATAGAGTTGCAGCACAGTGAGTTAAGCTGCTGCTTGTGATGCCAGTGTCCCATATTGGAGTGACAGTGTGAGTCCTGGCTACTGTGCTTCCAATCTGGCTCCTTGATAATATGCCTGGGAGGGCAGTGGAAGATGGCTCAAGTATTTCAGCCCCTGGCACCCATGTGGGAAACCAAGATGGAGTTCTGGGTTGCTGACTTCAGCCTGGCCCAGACATAACTATTGGAGCCATTTGGGGAGTGAACCAGCAGATGAAAGACCTCTCTTTTCTCTTTCTCTCTCCCTCTGTGAGTGTACCTATCTCTTTCTCTCTCTTTGCCTTTCAAATGAATAAATAAATCTTTAAATGAATAAAAATTAAAAAGAAATGATTTAGCTTTTATGAAACGTAGGTTCTCCTTTTGTAGGATATCTATGAGTTTAAGTGAATGTTGATGTAAAGTGGGAGTACTTGTTCCTGCAGGGGTACCCAGTAAGTGGTAGCTCCAAGGAGAAAGTCAGCAGGTGGTATGCCTTGGGAGGAAGCTAATGGACTCAGTCAAGTTCTAGTGACACATGAGGTGCCTATGTGAGACTTAGAAAGGACTGTCTTGGGGCTAGTGCTGTGGCTCAGGAGGTTAAAGCCCTTACCTGCAGTGCCGGCATCCCATATGGGTGCCAGTTCGATTCCCAGCTGCTCCATTTCCAATCCAGCTCCCTGCTAATGCACCCAGGAAAGCAGCAGAGGATAGCCCAAGTGCCTGGGCTCCTGCACCATGTGGGAGACCTGAAGAAGCTCCTGGCTCTTGGCTTCAGATCAGCTCAGCTCCAGCCATTGGGTCCATATGGGAAGTGCAGATGGAAAACCTCTCTCTGTAACACTGTCTTTCAAATAAATAAAATCTCAAAAAAAAAAAATATCTGTAAGGTAACCAGTGACAAGGATCTGGGAGTTGGGGATAACTCTTTGGAAACTTTGTGGTTTGAATCATGTGAGTTTGTTAGTGTTTAAACTGTCTTCATTCTGGTCCAAATATCCTCAGCTTCTCATAGTTAGAGACATAGACTGTGTGCTGGGAAGAGCTCAGGTGGTGGCTGTGCCCTGTAGGTATGTTGGAGCAAGTTCTCACCTGAGAGTTTTGTGCCAAAACAACACTGTGTTCTTGTATTGTTCTCTCAAGAGATTCTGGCCTACAGCTTGGGTTGTTCCCTTTTTTCATTGCTATTTTTATCCATTTGATGGTGTGGGTTTTTCTAAACTCTCACTTCATTTATTTCAAAGCAGCACTTTGAGAAAAAGACCCGTGCCAGTTTTATTTCTAAGTGTTATGTGAGGTCACAAGAGTGAACATTACAGAAAGCAATGAAGCAGGCAGAGCAGTTCTTTCTGGGATCAGATTCAGTTTCTAACTGCAGGGCAGATGTTTCTGGAGGAATCCACGACTTCAGAGGGTACGGTAAGCCCCTGGTAGTTATGGGGAGAATCCAGGGATGAAAACACAACCGTGGATAAATGTGAATATGCTATCATGTTTAGGGTGTAAACTTCTAGTTTTGAAGAATCATTTATATAATCTGCATTCTTTTAAAGTAGATGTGTAAGTAGTAGTAAATAGTAATCCCTACCACTCACAATGGTGTGTACTTATGTTATGTGAAAAGGAATTTATTACTAAAAGGGACAAAATGTCAGGAAATTATATTTCATAATAAACATGGGTTTTTCTAAATTGCTATTATACCAGATCACCGCAACTTAAAAGTTTAAAACAACACAAATTTATCATCTCATAGTTCTGTAAGGCAGTAGTTCAGGTAGCACAGCTGTTTTTCTCTGCTCTGGGATTCACAAGCCAGAAATCAAGACATTGGCCAGGCCATGCTCCTTCCTAGAAGAAACACTCTTGGGGAAGAATAGGCTTCCAGGCTTTCTCAGGTTCTTGGCCAAATTCAGTTTCATGTGTTTGTAGGACTAAGGTTCTTCTCAGTGTCTGGAGGCCAGCTGCATCCTTGGTTCATGACCCCTTCCTTATCTTCAAAGCCAGAAATGGTGGGTGGAGTCTTTCTCAAGCTATGAATCCCCCTGGCCTCTCTCCTGTCTTGTTTCTCGTAGCATCTCTCCAAGAGACTGTGCCTTCCTTTTTCTGCTGCTAACAGCTTATATAATTGTATCGAAGCCATTGGGATAATCCAGAATGCTCTCCATATTTATTTGAAAGGCAGAGTTACAGAGAAGGGTGGGGGGAGTCTTCCATCTGCTGGAGGGGGCTGGGGAGAGAGAGAGGTGTCTTCCATTCACTGGTTCACTCCCCAGATGGCTGCAAAGATTGGAGCTGCACCAATCTGAAGCCAGGAACCCCAAAGTGTGACTGTATTTGGAGTTAGCATTTTTAAAGAGGTAAAAAAGGTTAAAATGGGTCCATTGGTGTGGATCCTAATCCAGCACAACTTGTGCTCTTCTAAGGAGCAGCAATGAAGACCCAGGGAGATGTGAAGACGCGGGGAGAAGGCAGACACCTCCAAGCCAACAAGAGAGCCTCAGAAGACACCAACTTGCCTGCACTTGATATGGACTTCAGCCTCCAGAACCGTGAGGAAATAGGTCTGCTGTTGACCATCCAATTTGTGGTACTTCACTATGGTAGCCCGAGCAGATAGTGTAGGCAGCTTTGTTCCAACTTGGGGGCCAGAGAAGAGCTGGCAGCTCCAGCCTACAGCAGATGTCCTGTCTTCATCGGGTGGCAGTTAGGATTTCTTCAACTCATGTGGCTCCAGAGAGACCTCTAGTGCCTGGTCACCTCTGCCTTGGTTTCCTAGTTGTGAATGATTCCTTCCCCAGAAACCCTTCACAATGTCAGAAAGAAGAGTCCTCTTCCGGGTGACTTCAGGGGCCACATGGCAGAGTACCGTGAGACCTGGGTACTTGAGCTCCATCATGTCCCTTCTCTCTGGCATTGTGATACCTATAGTTTTGTGACCTTGGCAGAAGACTGTGGCATAACTAGTTTTGGAAGGTCAGGTGATCTGAGTTCTTGGTCCAGCATTGTAAATAATTAGAAATTTTACACTGGGAAAGTCACTATTTTTCTCTAGCTGTGAAATGAAATGTGGTTGTATTCCAGAATTCTGTAATTGTGTGAATCATTAGTAGACATGGGTTACCTAGATGACTTAAAATAGGAATCTGAGAAATACCACCATAGACAGCTGAAGCTCAAATTCTACTCGTCCTGGGAAGTGCAGGACATCATAGCTTCCACTGCCATGTTGCTTCTTTTGCTACATTTCATGTAGCTACTCATTCATTTTAGATAAAAGGAAAGATTTCACAATAACTTCTTCTTGGAAAGGATCGAAGTTCAGTGTAGGAAATAAAGATTGTCTATTAATTTGCCTTCTACTTTTAACCACACTTCATTTCAGAGAATAATATTTTCCCTTATGTTTGAGTGGGGTCATAGAAACAGAATGTAGCAATGAAAACATGCTTCTCAAAAACCCACATAGCGCTAATGAGCACCTACCCTGGAGGGCATGCCCAAGTTCAAAATGTGGAACTCGGAGAATGCAAAATTTTTCATCTGCTGTTCATTATTGCTGTATGTATTCAGTTTCCTAAAGTCAGATGGTTTCTGTTAGGACACTGAATTTTCATGTCCAGTAAACATTTGTATGCACACCTCTCAAATGTGTTGAGTAAACAGAATGAATTCAACTTCCTGTGAGTTAAACTCATTTTGAATGTGAACATGCTTGAGAAACAGCAAAAAACTACCACCAAGAGAAAGTTCTGAGGTTCGGTTTGTACTCACCTTCTTTAGGACTTACTTTCTCAAAGATGAGACCTGAAAGTACTGGGTCTGAATATAAAATGATAGAGTGCGTGCTAGGTAAGACTTGCATTAGCTCTAGTCTGCTTGCTAATTGGAATGTGAAAATAGCTTTGGAATGAAATCCAACCAAATTTTATTAGTTTGGCAGACCATTGAACCCTGGGGAAAAGTGAACAAAATATGCAGTTTTTGACATCTAAAATATTTTACCTCTAGGTCATGAATTTCTTTGGCAAATTTATATTTCTTGGATGAGTTACACATTATGAATTTAGGGGTTCTCAACATATTTGAATATAATTTGTAGTTGAATATACTGTGTGTTTATTCTAACTCTTCAAATCTTTTTTTTTTGTCTATTATTAAATGAGTCTCAAGATTTTAAGGAAGAGTTTCAGAGAAAGCCATGATTTTCAGAGAGTGATAGAATAATTTTTAAACTAAAAATGTTAAGTAATAGAATAGTGTAATTAGGGCCAAATTCCAAGAGCAGGGAAGTGAGGGAGAATGAGCTGTTTACTATAGCAACAATAGTGAAAATGGAGAATGAAAAGCTTTCCAGAGGCCTCAAGTACCCTTGAGAGCAGTGTGGTCAGCAGGGGTTCTGTCTCAAAAAGAAAGTTTCCTTTGATCATCAGGTACTAAACTGAACCTCTTAGTGGGAGCCCCAAATAGTCTGATAAACTGATAGACTGCAACCTTTGTGCTTGTGCATGGGGCAGGTGCATGTGAGGGGAAGGGCTTGGGAGGATGTACCCATAGGCAATGCATTTCACATTTACAGTGAAAATGTGCTTATTTGAATGACAGACTTAATGGGGAGAGGTGACGGGAGGAGGTAGTGATTTTTTTCTTGGGCAATTGAGGAAGATTCATGGGGAAGTGTCATTGTTTCAGGTCCTTAAAGAATCGGTAGTAGTTGATAAATACAGGAAAATTAACCACAATTAACAATGACAGAAACTAAAGTTTGAGTTTGTTAGGTATAGTCTCAAGCTCTTTAAAATGTATTCTCTTAAACATTAAGGACGAGTAATTATTGTGTCCATTTTAAAGGTGAGGTAGATGTAATAGTACCAATCTGACAGAAGGGTGTTTGAACTCCAACGTGTTGATTGATGTAACTGTGCTTCTTCCAAGAGAAGAGAAATCTAAAAGGATGAGACATTGAAAGAAGTGTTTTATGAGAGAAAATGAAATGTTTTGTGTGGCTTAAGTACCAGATGTTTGGGGCAATGAAGTGGGAGAAAGAGCTAGAAACAAGGTTGAGGCCAGATGGCAAAGCCTTGACTATCACTCTAAACACTTTTCTCCTATCTGGGCAGTTTTGCACTGGGGGTAATGCAACTTGCAACTTAATTACATAATTACATGAAAGTGCACTGATGACGCATGGTTAGTAGGAGTGGGCAAAGGCAGATATGGGAGACATTACAGAAAGTAGAACTGGCTGTAACTATGTGAGGTGAGGAGAGAGAGTACCAGAATTTCCACGGTTTGGCATATAGTTGTACTATTGACATAAGGCGTACAAGGGCAAGAATCTGGTATGAAAATGATATGTTGGATTAGAAGTGTATTGAGTTTGGGACAATTATCCAGATAGAGCTGTCCAGTGAGAATTAGGAAAATCCAAGTGTAGGACAGGGTAAGAGAATATGGCAGATCCATTACAAATATTAAGAGTTGAGGCTGGGCCTGACTGCTAATGGACAACTTAATACATTATCCCTCATAGTATTTTTTTTGTCTGTTCTACTTAATATGACTGGTTTAATTCTGTAATTATCACACAGTTATTCTTAAGTGTTGAAAATTAAATGTGATCCCTGTTAAACATAAGAGTGGGAATAAGAGAGGAAAGAGATGTATAATCTGGGGCATGCTCGGGCTGACTTGCCCCAATTGGTAGAGTTGGAAACATACCAGGGGATTCCAATTCAATCCCATCAAGGTGGCATGTGCCAATGCCATCTCACTATTCCAAGTGATCAATTTCAGTTCACAATTGATCATAATGAAAGGACTAAGAGTCAAAGGGAGCACATAAACAAGTCTAGTATCTGCTAACACTAACCGATAGAATAAATAAAGGGGAGAGTGATCCAACATGGGAAGTGAGATACTCAGCAGACTCATAGAATGGCGGATGTCCTAAATAGCACTCTGGCCTCAGAATCAGCCCTAAAGCCATTCGGATCTGGCTGAAAAGCCCATGAGAGTATTTCAGGCATGGAAAGCCAAGACACTCTGGCAAAAAGATCTCTGTGAGTGAGATCCCAGTGGAAAGAACAGGTCTTCAAAGAGGGAGGTGCCTTTCTCTGAAGGGAGGAGAGAACCTCCACTTTGACTATGACCTTGTCTAAACAAGATAAGAGTCGGAGAACTCAAGGGGCTTCCATAGCCTTGGAAACTCATGACTGGTGCATAGGGAGATTACTGATGCCATAAACAGGAGTGTCAATTTGTAAAGTCAACAACAGGAGTCACTGTGCACTTACTCCTCATGTAGGATCTCTGTCCTTAATGTGCTGTACACTGAGGCTTAATGCTATAACGAGTACTCAAACAGTATATTTCACTTTGTGTTTCTATGGGGGTGCAAACGATTGAAATCTTTACTTAATGTACACTAAACTGATCTTCTGTTAAAAAAAAAAAAAAAGAAATTATCAATTCCCAACTTGACTCTCACTGGGATTAAACATGACAATAGGTCTGATCTGATTTCATCATCATTTAAAAAATATCATCTATTATTTTTCACTTTATGTTTCTGTGTGGGAGCAAACTGTTGAAATCCTTACTTAAGGTATACTAAGCTGATCTTCTGTATATTAAGATAATCAAAAATGAATCTTGATGTGAATGGAAGGGGAGAGGGAGTGGGAAAGGGGAGGGTTGTGGGTGGGAGGGACGGTATGGGGGGGGAAGCCATTGTAACCCAGGAGTCGTACTTTGGAAATTTATATTCATTAAATAAAAGATAAATAAAAATAAAAAATAAAGAGAATAAGAACATAAAAAAAAAGAGTTGAGACTGGGGAACAGCATGGAATATATTATAAAAATGAGGAAGACCAATATTAAATTACTGAGGAGTCCTGAATTTAAAGATTAGAGAGAGACTAAAAGTGGTAGGAAGACATAGGCACATGGCCAGATGACCCAAAGGCTAAACAGGCCTTTCCCAGATTATCCGGGGCTGGAAAGTGTCTTGTGGTTAGTGACCTTGTCTCATAGTTTGGTTCCTTGTTTCAGTTAGCGGTGTCTTATGTGTAATGGGAACTCTATAGGTGCTTGTTGAATTGAGTTGTGTATGTCTGTCCTGGGGAATCAAGGACATGATAGGTTCTGCAGCGACAGTTGTGTGTATTCCTTGAGTCTTTGGCTTTCTTTAGTAGCCAAAACAGGAGCAATAAAGTGAGGATAATAATTCTTATGATCAATTCAGTATTGATTTTATTCTTAGGCTTTTGAATATTTTCTTTTTGTGCATGTCACAATAGGGATTATCAGGCCTAAGAGAACAAACAAGTGTAGTCAAGATGGGAAACGCAAAAAGGCCTGAGCATGGACCATATTTTAAGAAAGGCAGGTGGAGAGACATAAATGATGGGTTTGGAATGGGTTATTGACTAAGAAAGCCAGGGACTGTTCCGTTTCTTTAGGCATAAAATGAAGGGACTGGGACTATGAAATGAAATGAAAGGAAGGCCAGGGACTGTTTCGTTCTATTATTCATAAAATGAAGACGATAGAGTTCACATTACCCTTTTCAATAAGCTCATTGAGAATTCTACATGTTTCACAACCCTGAGGTATATTTACAGAAAAACTTGGCAGTGATAGCTTTAAAATGGACTTCCTGTCACTGGAAAGCATCACAGGCATATTTAGATAAGGGAGCTCCAAAATGACCAGGCAAACAGCTCTTCAATGTGATATTTCTAAGTCTAATGAGCAATTAGGGAGGACTGATAGAATCCACCAGGCTCATCTAAGCTGCAGACCCCATGGAGAGCTAAGCTAATGGAAAGAGTAGAACACTACTTAACCCCAGGCCTGAGGACATGAGCTGAGAGATGGGGTATTTTGGAGATATATGGACTCTTGCATAATGAGGGAAAATGGCCATGACCAGATTAGTGCTTCATTTTCTGCTCTCTGCACTAGAGGGTTTGATAACAGTGTAGTTTATGTCCAAATGCCGAAGACTCTGGCAAAGGCAGACACTGAGACAGCATTTAAAGGCAAGAGATAACAGCCAGAAGAAATTTCATTTACGTTTAGGGTTGTCAGATAAAATACAAGATGCCCAGTTAAATGTGGATATTCAAGTCAATAAAAAATAGTATATTTCCCATGCAATATTTAGGATAGATTTATACTAAAATTGCTGGAATCTATCTGAAATTAAAATTTAACTGGTTGTGTTGTGTTTTTATTTGCCATATCTGACAATCCCACTTAAGACCACAGAGAAGTTGTCTTTCTTTTTGCAGTGAAAACTCAAGAGTCAAAGAAACTAATTTAGGTTTATTTTTTATTTTATTTTTTTTTGACAGGCAGAGTGGACAGTGAGAGAGAGACAGAAATAAAGGTCTTCCTTTTGCAGTTGGTTCACCCTCCAATGGCTGCTGCGACCGCGTGCTGCGGCTGGCGCACTGCGCTGATCCGAAGCCAGGAGCCAGGTGCTTCTCCTGGTCTCCCATGCCGGTGCAGGGCCCAAGCACTTGGGCCATCCTCCATTGCACTCCCAGGCCACAGCAGAGAGCTGGCCTGGAAGAGGGGCAACCGGGACAGAATCTGGCGCCCCGACCGACTGAGACTAGAACCCGGTGTGCCAGCGCCACAGGCGGAGGATTAGCCTATTGAGCTGTGGTGCCAGCCTAATTTAGTTTTAAACATTTAGGTTGGTCCTAGGGAAACTTCCGTGTATACCAAGCTGTGGAAGTGAGAAACCAATTAAGAACAGGCATGTTTGAAGATCCTTGGGATGTTCCTGGCTTATCTTTTATAGACATATATTTTTTAATGGTGGTAAAGTATGCAAAGCATACTCATTTGGAAATGAACAATCAGTGCACTAAGTATATTCCCATTGTTGTGCAACCAGCACCACTGTGGGGAACAACCAAGACTAGACTAAATTACTGGAACTGCTAAGACTAATTCTATGCATCTGATCTCCCACAATATGGCGCTGAGAGAGAGCAAACAACTTCCACACAGTTGCCTCACCAATTCAACTAACAAGCTGCAGGAGCTGATCCTGCTCCTGATTGGAGGAGAGCAGCGTGCTTGGCGTGTGGGCAGCAGAGCTGGGATTGGTGGAAGAGGACTATAAAGGAGGAGAGAGACAACATGCACCAGGAACACCTGAGGAACATCTGAGCAACCCCTGAGAGAGCTGGCCGGTGGTGTGCCGCTCCTCCACGGAAGCGGGGAAAATGGTGAGGATGCCACCCCTACGCGGAGGTGGGGGGGGGGCGGCAGCTAACCCGGGATGGTGTCGTTCCTCCGCGAGTAGGGGAATGGCAGCAAACCTGGGAAGGGTTGGGCAAAGAGAACAGTGCAGGGTCCGGTGTCGTTCCTTCACGAGTGGGGGAACGACACACCACTATCCATCTGCAGAGCTTTTTCACCTTCTGATGAAATAGTGACTCCCCATTCCCCTTCATCACCTCTCTGGCAACCACCATTCCACTTAGTGTCTCTATGAATTGGATTCTTCCAGATACTTTGTATCAGTAGAACCACACAATATTTGTTCTTTTGTGTCTGGCTCATTTCACTAAGCATAATGTCTTCAGGGTTCACCCATGTTGTAACATGTATTAGAATTTCATTCCTTTTTAAGACTAATACTCCACTGTTTATAGTTCCATATTTTGTGTGTTCATCTGTTGATGTCGTTTGGGCTGTTTCCACATTGTAATATTTTGTGAATGATGCTGCTGTGATTGCTGGTGTGCAAATATCTTTTCAAGCCCCTGTTCTCAATGGTTTTGGATAGATACCTAGAAGAAGAATTGCTGGATCATATGATACATATTTTGAGGGAATACTATGATGTCTTAAACAGTGGATATACTACCCACCAGCAATGCACAAGGATTCCAGTTTTTCCACATCCTCACCAATACTTCTTACCTTCTGTTTTTTTTGATAGTAGCCATCCTAACATGTATATGTAGATATAACTCGTAAGGATAATGTGTTTCTTCTGCTCCTAGTTTAAACAAGAATGATTCTTTTCTTTTTTGATCCAGATCACAGTGATCTTTGGCATTGACATCAAATTATACATTTATTGCAGAAGATATGTCTATAAGGTTAGGAAATTTTAAACTGGTTCTGAAGGTACTGTCGAAAATAAGAGTTCTAGAAAAATTTCAAGCAGTGACAGCATTATTGGACTAAACACATCCCGCACTCCCCTCCACCTTGCCTTTACAGGATACAATATGCACAAGTTCTAGTCTGGTTGCTAAAACACACGTTACAACACAGATGTCATGATTTTGGAGTCAAACCACATAAGCCCATACCTAAAAATGGGCTAAACAGATGTCTCTTCCTGGATGTTAGTTCCCAGGATATTCTGAATTTTCAGGAAGAACACCTAGGATGACAGATTCAGAGACAGGATGAGCTGAATCCAAGTTTCAGGCAGAATTTGATTCCTCCCAAAACTCATTATTAACCACCTTTCAGAAACTCAAGGACAACTGTTCCTATGGTAACAGAAGTCTGAAAGCGAGAAGGCGTTCAGCAGCTTGGCATTTCTTAGCTGGCTCCACACTGATCCACCTTGCTGGTGGAGGAAATCACGGACCTGGGCCAAACACAGCCTCACCGGCAGGAGATTTTACTCCACAGCTCCCCTTCCCCATAGTTCCTTAGAAGAAAGCAATCTGGTGCTGTCTTGTGTGTCTTCCAGCCTTCCTTGGGTCCCTTTCCCAATATCCTGGTGTGTGCATGTGGGATTCTAAAGCTATTCATATTCTGCCTGTCTGACTCATCTCTATGTAAATCTACAGTCATGTTCTTCGTAGCTGTCAGTGAATCATTCAAGGTGTGCCTTTGGCTCAGTTGAATAAATCCATAGGAATAAAAAAATATTCTAGTGTCCCTTGAGCAGGGCTTCTTGGATTGCTTATTAAGCAGATGCCACATTTTATTAGCTGTTCTTTTTTATTGTAAAAACATTTCCTATAAGTGAACACTTCTGAATTTTTTAGTTTCATTTTGGTTGGTATTAATGGCACCTTTTATTGTTTCTCTACTTGTAAGTGACCAATATGAGCAGCCTGCTTGTAGATTTTGTAGCTACAAATGCCATTTTATTTTTAAATACTCTCATCCCTCTGAATAAATTCAATGTAATTTACAGTATATGTGAGGGTAGACTCATAGATGGCCTTGTGCTTTTAATACCATACACAGATGGTGATATGAGCAACTGAATACACAGCCCACATGGACACAGCTCATTTTGAACCACAGACTCAATGCAGAACTGATCTGATCTGTTAAGGCTGTGCCTCATTTGGCACATTGTTTGTAAATATCCAGGAGTGATTATCAGTGCTTTTCTTTTATCCAGAAATATTAATTTGGCAGTATTGACATAGTTAATGAGTTTTTCTGGAGATCATATATATATCAAGTTGACATATACAAGTGAAACACACATGCAATCTTTCTGTCTCTTCCCCCTGCCATCAACAACAGTGTACACCAGAAGCTCTGCCTGTCAGAGCACAAAAACCTTGAGTCCAGCTCTTCCACTCTTCTGCTCCACTCCAGACCCTCACAGCTTTGACTCAAAGACAACTCAAAGCTTTTTTTATTAAAATGTATTTTTTATTTATTTAAAGGTAGAGACAGATCTCTCCCATCTGCTCATTCACTCCTCAAATGCTCTCAATGGCTGAGTCTGGACTAGGCTGAGCCTAGGCACCTGGAACTCAATCCATGCCTCCCATGTAGGTGGCAAGTGCCTATGTGCTTGGGACATCATTTGCTGCTTCCTCGGATGTGCTTTAGCAGGAAGCTAGAATCAGAACTGGAGCCAGGACTCGAACCCAGATCTTCCAGTATGGTTTCTGGGCACCCCAAGCAGTGTTGAACTGTTGTGCCAAACACCTTTTCCAAGGATGAAGTTTTTAAACAAACTGGATGGAGCCTCAAAGAACTGAATTGAATGTTTTCATGACTGTCTATGGCTGAAAAGTGATTTATGAGTCTGGAGTATCATTTCGGAGGTTCTCATCTAGCAGGCGGTGGGGGCTTGGACAGAAGATTGCTGGTTGCATTTACTGGAAACATGGAATCACGTCATGTTCAGATCTAGACTCCAGCCTCTTTACCAACCTCCTCCTCACATCCCTTTTTCTAGCTCCACTTTCCATTTCCTGAAAAACCTTAGTAGCCTTAGAATTGGATTCTGTTCTTGGAAGAACTAGCCACGGTGTTTCAGGGACCCAGGCTGTGAAAACAATGGGATTAAGCATTGTAGATGAGCTAACAAACCCTAGTTCTGAAGAACAAACCTTTATTAAACTTGCCAGGTGAAGTGAGCCTGTATTTGGCATCACTCTCCCCAGAACTTACATAGGTTACTAGGAAAGCACAGATGATTCCAATCAGTGGACATGGTGACAAGGATGCTGATTGACACCTAGAACGAGACAGGGTTGCTGTAGCTCTGCCTTCCATCTGGCTTGGGTTAAAGCTGGTTTATTTTGGCTCTGAGGTTCCTAATGTCGTTTCCAATAGCAAGGCTTCTCAAGGTGCATGATTTTAAGGAATAAAGTTTCTCCGTCCTCTGTCCTTGAGGCTGATGTAATTGAGAGAAGGAGCCTGTTAGAGTTACGTCCTTGATGTTTGCTAGCAGAAGCCCTGTTCCTGTTTGATAGGAGGATAACCATCCTTGCAGGAGGGTGGGTGGGTGTGCAGCGGAGGAGGAGGGAGCCTGGCCATAGGCAGAGGTAGAGCAGAGAGGAAACGTGGAGAATGGGTTCTGGACCTTGGCCACATGTGTGCACTTGTGCCAAAGAATGGATGAGGAGTGGGGAATACATCTGATGCCTGAAGGCAAAGACAGCTGTGCAGCCCCTGCTGCACCCCCTCCGACTTTGATATGCATGGCATGGAGCAAGTGCTGTCTAAATATTTGTTGAATGAATCAGTGGAGGAAGAGGAGAACAATTGAAGACAGGAGTACAGGTGCTGTGGCTGTGGCTCTGGCTGGGAGAGCTCCCTGAGAACCAGGAATTCCAGAGACCAAATCCACAGCCCCTTGCTGTCAACACAGCCACCTCGAGTGGGGCGGATCCCAGGGGCAACTTTGCCCTCCAGTGGCAGTGTAGGGGAGAGGTGAGAAATGGAGAACTCTCAAGGACATGATGTATCTGAGGGGGTTGATGGGAAATGAGTGAAAATAAGTCCTCCAATCTTTTTAAGCCTACTGTGTGCCTACTCTGCTTCAGGTACTGGACTGAACCCTTCGCATTCTGCACACCATCTCATCTTTGCAACAAGCCTCTGCAGTGGTGGCAGCCAAGTCCATATTAGCACCCAGTGAGGAGCCTGTGGCTCAGGGCACTCACATGATTGACTCACGTAGGCAAGACAGGCAGCCAAGGTCACAGCTTGCTCTCTCTGGCCCCAAAGCCTCTTTCCCTCCACAAAGTCCATCTCTTGTTCCCTATGCTCTCTGAGATAGCCCTTGCAGTACACCTGTCTTTTGCTCCTGGAGACCTTAAATACTGATGCCACTGGTGTTGGAACCCCGCAGGTGAGGTTGGACCCAGGAAATCCTTTGGCCAGTTCTCCTGAGCATGATACTGGACAAACAAGACAAGGGTGGCCTTCCAGACCTGGGCAATGCCTGGGATCATTGCTCTCCTTTTCCTGGGAACTGGCTGCTTCCCCTTCAGGGTGGCACACAGCATTAGTGGAAAACGAGGGACTCAACTCTTTAGTTCTTCATTCTCTTCTTGCCTCACTCGCAAACAAATGAATGGAACTTGTAAACTTGATTGCAAGGCTAGCCCAAATAAGACTTGCCCTACAATCATTTTGAAATGTAGGAATAATCCATAAAGGTTGTGGGGGTTACTTTGGCTAACAAGATAAGGAAAAAATTATAAAGCTAGAGGACGAGGTGCTATTGGCACATTTTTAAATGGCAATATTTTGAAATTGAATTTCATTTTTAAGAACCAATTTATAGAAACACTTAAAAATATAGATAAGGGGGTTGGTGTTGTGATACAGCAGGCTAAGCCACTGCTTGTAACCCATGTAAGAACTGGTTCAAGTCCTGGCTGCTCCACTTCTATTCAAGCTTTCTACTAAAGTGCTTGGGAAGGCAGTGGGTGGTGGCCCACGTGCTTAGGCCCTTGCTACCTACATGGGAAACCCAGATGAAGCTCCTGGCTTTGGCCTGGCCCAGCCCTGGCCATTTGGGAAGTGAACCCATGAATGGAAGGTCTCTGTTTCTTCCTCTCTCTTTGATGCTCAGCCTTTCAAATAAATTTAAAAAATTTAAAAAATGCACATAAACATACCTGTGCTAGGATGTTCATTCCAGTATTGTTTGTAATAGTTTAAAAGTAGAAATGTTCTAAGTGGGGTTAAGCTTACTGGATGTGTCTTTCCATTGAATACTACAGAACTATTAAAAGGAGTTAGACATTGACATTGTGGTTAGTGGGTTAGGCCTCCACCTGCAATGCTGGCATCTCATATGAACACTGGTTCTAGTCCTGGCTACTCCACTTCTGATCCAGCTCCCTACTAATGTACCTGGAAAATCAGCAGAAGATAGCCCAAGTGCTAGTGCCCCTGCCACCACATCATAGACCTGGTTGGAGTTACAGGCTCCTGGCTTCAGCCTGGCCAAGCCCTGGCTGTTGCAGCCAGTTGGGGAGTAAGCCAGCATATGGAAGATCACTCTTGTTCTCACTCTCGCTCTCTAACTGTGCCTTTCAAATAAACAACTTTTTTTTTTAAAGAAGCAATTAGACACTTCCAAATGTGCTGACATAAAAAGATATGGAGATTGAAGGCGTGAAAAAATCAACTTGAAGAAAAATATTGCATGCCTATGTTCTAAACATGTTGGAAAATGCTTGGAAGGACATATACCAACTATTTTCAGTGATTAACTTTGAAGTTAGAGGAAAACTCAAGAGTGAGTCTTACTTTTTTTTAAAATAAGATTATACATATATATTTTTCCCAGAAACATTTTGTTTAAGGTATACGGACTTCATGCATTTCATAAATGCAACTTTAAGAACATGATAGTGACTCTTCCCACTGTACCCACCCTCCTACACTTCTTCCTCCTCCCTCTCCTATTTCCATTCTTATTTTTTTAAAGAATTATTTTATTAGAAAGAGTTACACAGAAAAGAAGAGGCAGAAGAGAAAGAGGTCTTCCATTCTGCTGGGAGTGAACCAGAGGAATCACTCCCCAAATGACCACAGTGGCCAGAGCTGAGCTGATCTGAAGCCAGGAACTTCTTCCAGGTCTCCCATGAGGGTGCAGGGGCCCAAGCACTTGGGCCATCTTCCACTGTTTTCCCAAGCCATAGCAGAGATATGGATTGGAAGAGGAGCAGCTGGGACTTGAACTGGCACCCATATGGGATGCCAGCGTTGCAGGCTGGGGCTTTAACCCACTATACCACAGCACTGGCCCCTCCATTCTTATTTTTTACTAAAACCTATTTTCAATTAACTTTGTACACAGAAGATTAACTCTATACTAAGATTTCAACAACTAGTGTGAAAAATACCTGTTCCTCAACAGTTTCTGATTTCTTCTGTGACCCACTGCTCATTCAGGAGTGTGTTGTTCAGTCTCCATGTATTTGTATATGCTCTAGAGACTCTCAAGTTGTTGATTTCCACATTCATTCCATTGTGGTCAGAGAAGATGCATGGTATCATTTTGAGTTTTTTGAATTTGCTGACACTTGCTTTCTGGCCTAGCATGTGGTCAATCCTAGAGAAAGTTCCATGCACTACCGAAAAGAATGTGTATTCTGCAACTGTAGGAGAAAGTTCTGTAGATATCTTCTGTTAGGTCCATTTGGTCTATAGTGTCAATTATCTGTTGTTTCTTTGCAGAGTGCCCTTCTTTTTCTCTCAATAGTTTTTGTGTTAAAGTCTAGTTTGTCTAATATTAGGATGGCTACACAAGCTCTGTTTTGATTTCTGTTGGTATGGAATATCTTTTTCCATCCTTTCACTTTCAGTCTGCATGTATCTTTGTTGATGAGATGCGTTTCTTGTAGGCAGCAAAAGATGTTTTTTTTTTTTTTTAATCCATTCAGCCAGTCTGTGTCTTTTAACTGGAGAGTTGATGCCATTTACATGCAAGGTGACTATTTATAAGTAATGACTTGGCCCTGCCATTTTCCCATAAATATTCCTATAATTTACTTTGGATTTCCTTTGTACTTTTACTGACAGATTTTCTGCCTTTCCCTTCTTTCATGGTGATGACCATGTTTCTGTGTCCTTAAGCATCTTCTGCAGAGTTGGATGGATGCTGACAAATTCAATTTCTTTTTGTCATGGAAGGTCTTTATTTCACCTTCATTCATAAATTACAGCTTTGCAGGGTATAGTATTCTGGGTTGACAGTTTTGTTCTCTTAAGACTTGGACTATGTCTCACCATTCTCTCCTAGCCTGTAGTGTTTCTGATGAGAAATCAGTTGTGAGTCTAATAGGAGATACTCTGAAAGTAATCTGGTGTTTCTCTCGTGAACATTTTAGAATCTTTTCTTTGTTTTATTGTGGAGTGTTTGACTACAATGTATCATGGTGAAGATCTTTTCTGGTCATGTCTATTAGGAGTTCTGTGCTTCCTGTACTTAGACATCCCTTTCTCCAAATTAGGGAAGTTTTCTGTAATTATTTCACTAAAAAGGCTTTCTAATCCATTCTCTCTTTCCATAAGACCTGTATGTTGGGTTGTTTGATAGGATCCCATAGATCTCCAACACTATTTTTAGTTTTCTAATTTCTTTGTCGTCTTTGTCATCTTTGTCTTCGTCATCTTCATCATCGTCATCATCGTCATCTTCATCTTCGTCTTTGTCTTCGTTTTCATCTACTGGAAAATTTCCAGCAGTTTGTCTTCTTACTCAGATATTCTTCCTTCTGCCTCACTGATTCTGTTGTTAAGGCTTCCCACTGCATTCTTAATTTCTTCTATTGAATTCTTCACTTCCAATATTTCATTTTAGTTTCTTTTTAAAATCTCAATTTCATGATAAAAATTTCTTTCATGTCATGTATGGATTTCTTTAGATCTCGGATTTGTTTCTGATTACTTCTAAGTAACCTACAATCAATTTTTTGAATTCCATTTCTGCAATTTCTTCAATCCTTTAATTTTCACATCCTAGTATTGAAGTGTTATATTCTTTTTGGAAGGGGTCATGTTCTCCTTGCTTCTTGAATTGCTGCACTTACTTTTAGGCATTTGTAGAAATACTTGTGTTTTTTTTTTTCCTTCTGCTGCTTTTATCTTTGGACTGTGCCTCTGTGTATTAGTGGAGTGTCTTTTCTTTCTTTCTTTTTTTTATTTTTTGACAGGCAGAGTGGACAGTGAGAGAGAGAGACAGAGAGAAAGGTCTTCCTTTGTCATTGATTCACCCTCCAGTGGCCGCCGCAGCTGGAGTGCTGCAGCCGGCGCACTGCGCTGATCCGATGGCAGGAGCCAGGTGCTTCTCCTGTTCTCCCAAGAACAGGGTGCAGGGCCCAAGCACTTAGGCCATCCTCCACTGCACTCCCTGGCCACAGCAGAGAGCTGGCCTGGAAGAGGGTCAACCGGGACAGAATCCGGTGCCCCGACCGGGACTAGAACCCCGTGTGCCGGCACCACAAGGTGGAGGATTAGCCTAGTGAGCCGCAGTGCCGGCCGGAGTGTCTTTTCTTTCAGTGAGTACCTTGAGGCAAGTACTGGGTGTGAGCAGGGACCTCTGCTCCAGGGTGAGTGGAGTGTCCAAGGTGACTCCCAATTTGGGCATGGTAAATCTCCTATATATATATTTTTTTATCAGAGGGGACATTTGATCAGCTTTGTTGGCTTAGTCTCACATTCGCTTCCCCTCCTCCAACAAGATCAATGCCTGGGCACTAGCTCCAGCAGGTACAATAGTCAACCACATGGTCACCAGAACCACACAAAGTATCCATGCAGCATTTGGCGTGAGCACAGATCCCACTGCGATGACATTCCTCAGGGAATCAGTGAATCCTGAGCATGTGGAGCTGCCCACAGTGACTCCCCAAAGACCTTGCCACATCCTGTGTCTCCATACCCAGCCACAGTGTTTTCACAGTCCCAGCATGTGAGGCTGCTATAGTCCTGAGCACTCAGTGCGCTGTCATTTCTCCCATCCAAACTCGGGAGTCTCCTCTCAGCTGGTTCCTGGGTACACAGACATGAGCTGGTGCAGCTGTTACATATGGCCGTCAAGGCCCCCACCCACTCTCAGCTAGTTATAGAACACTGGCTGGGTGATCGAGAGAGAGAAGCATGCCCCCTCCTCCCCCCATTTCTCTAGGTTGTCAGGCATCCTTCCCCCATAGGGTGCTAAGCCCAACTCACTCCAGCCTCTTCCCACAGCTTTATCACCAGTGGCTTGGGCTGCTGTGGTCTGGTCTCGCCTCATTCTCCAAAGCTGATGCTAAGGCTCTCGGCTGTTGGTGTCCTGATTTGTGCACGTCCACACACTCCACATATATCCACAGTGTCCCTCTAATTTGTGTCGAGTTTCCTCTGCCAGTTTTTCCTTAACTCTTCTCTGAGATTGTACTCTCTCCATTTTTTTTTTTAAACTATCTTCCCCTAGATTAGAGTAGTAAGCTCCTTTCCTATTCCACCATCATGGTGCCTCTTGATTTATTTATTGATTTATTTGGAAGTTAGAGTTACAGAGGGAGGGAGGGAGGGAGAGACAGAGAGAGGTCTTACATCTGCTGGCCTACTGCACAAATGGCCACACATCCAGGGCTTGAACAGGCAGAATCCAGGAACCAGGAGCTCCTTCAATGTCTCCCATGTGGGTGCAGGAGAGCAGGCATTTGGCCCATCTTTCGCTGCTTTCCCAGGCACATTAGCAGGGAGCTGAATTGGAAGCATAGCAACTGGGAGCTGACCTGGTGGCCATATGGGATGCTGGCACTGTAGATGACAGCAGAACAGCACTGGTTCCGAGTTTCACTTTTTAGATAATGCACTCCTGTGTGGTTTTACTCTTTCATGAATAGCATGTTCATGTGTGACTTGTGTATTCCAAAAGACAGTAAAAGGAAAAACAGAATCTGGTGGTTTGGGAAATTAAAGGGCCACTGAGTTAAAGGCTACTTCAGGTTTCTTGCTGTGGAGACGGATGTGGTTTGCAACACCCATTTGAAGGCACAGTATTAGCATTCCTGAGGCCTGGTGTGAGTTCAGTGGTGGTGGTCACAGAGACTGTGGTGCTCAGAAGTGTTCTGGGAACTGTTAATAAATACATTTATTGTGGTCAAATTCAATGCCATGTTAGTGGCTAATATAAAGAACGAGTTAGCTGATGCAGTTAAGAGAGGGGAGCATCTAGGCTGAAAGCCAGTTGCAGCAGAGGTAAGGGAGGCAGTATCCTCCAGGGAAGTACCAGGAGGCTGTGAGACACTGGGGATGGCTGAGAGGAGAGCTGTCTGTCATAGTTACAATAAGATCACCCTCTTACCAAGTAGAAAAACAGCCTAGACGACCATTTAAAAATGTTAGCGTTTACTTATTTGAGGGAGGGGGGGGGGGTGAGGGTGAAACAGAGACAGATAAGAGAAGGACAGAGAGGGTGCTCCTGTTGGCTGGTTCACTCTCCAAATGCCCACAACAGCTTGGAGCTTAGAATTCATTCCAGGTCTCCCATGTAGGTGGCAGGAATCCAATTACTCAAGCCATCTCTGCTACGCCCTAGGTTCTCCATTAGCAGGAAGCTGGGGTTTCAGGAGCCTGGTATTGAACCCAGGTGCTCTGATGTGGGATGTGGGCATCTTAACAGCCAGGCCAAACAACCACCCTTATTTTCAAAAATTCAAATATGACTGAACCGATGAGTAAAAATTGCCAGTACTATACAAGTATGGAGCCCGGAAAGGCATATATATTCCTGTCATCTCTGTTTCTAATTCCACTCCCTCTCCATGAGTCACCTCTGCTCAAGTCTGGTAAAAATACTTGCAAATGGTGCTACATTCTGAGCATGTAGGCTCACATGTATGTGCACAAGCACATGCATACATAATGACACATATGTAGAATTAAAAATATATAAATGGGATCTTAAATTCAGACCATGGTTCTTTTCTTTTAAAGATTTATTTATTTGAAAGAGTTAAACAGAGAGGAGAGGCAGAGAGAGAGAGAAGTCTCCCATCTGATAGTTCACTCCCCAGTTGGCCACAATAGGCGGAGCTGCGCCGATCTAAAGCCTGGAGTCAGGAGCTTCCTCCAGGTCTCCCACGCGGGTGCAAGGGCCCAAGGACTTGGGCCATCCTCTACTGCTCTGCCAGGCCATACAGAGAGCTGGATTGGAAGAGGAGCAGCCAGGACTTGAACTGGCGCCCATATGGGATGCTGGCACTTCAGAGCAGGGCAGTAACCCGCTGCGCCACAGCCCCCCCCCCCCCCCCCCAGCATGGTTCTGAACTTTGACAAGAGGCTATGCAAGCAAGCTACTTTGTCTTTGGAACGCCTTTATGTGTTTTTTCACAGAATCCTCTGTGGTTACTCTGGTGCAGGACTTAGCCACAGATTTTCTGATATTTTCACCAAAATACTCAGGAGAGAGGCATTATTACATCAGAAGTTTGGTAATTTGACTTTTTTTTTTTTTAAGATTTTTTTTATTTTTATTTTTTGACAGGCAGAGTTAGACAGTGAGAGAGAGAGAGACAGACAGAGAGAAAGGTCTTCCTTTTTTTTTTTTTTTTTCTTTTTTTTTTCCATTGGTTCACCCCTCAAGTGGCTGCTATGGCCGGCGCATTGCGGCCAGCGCGCTGCACCGATCTGAAGCCAGGAGCCAGGTACTTCCTCCTGGTCTCCCACGTGGGTGCAGGGCCCAAGGACTTGGGCTATCCTCCACTGCACTCCCAGGCCACAGCAGAGAGCTGGACTAGAAGAGGAACAACCAGGACAGAATCCCGCGCCCTGACTGGGACTAGAACCTGGTGTGCCGGCGCCGCAGGCGGAGGATTAGCCTAGTGAGTCGTGGCACCAGTTGGTAATTTGACTTCTAAGATATGCTTTTGAATATGTGTATTCATATTAACTAAATGAACCTTGGAAAATTATGTAACTATTTAAATACCTGGGGCTGGCACTGTGGCATAGCAGGTAAAGCTGTTGCCTGTGATGCCAGCATCCCATGAGCACTAGTTCAAGTTCTAGTTTCTCCACTTCTGAACCAGCTCCCTACTAATAAGCCATAGGAGATGGCCCAAGTACTTGGGCCCTGTACCTGTGTGGGAGACCCAGAAGAAGCTCTTGGTTCCTGGCTTCAGATCAGCCCAGCTCTGACCATTGTGGCCATTTGAGGAATGAAGCAGCAGATAGAAGATATCTCTCTCTGTAACTCTACCTTTCAAATAAAGAAATAAATCTTATTTAAAAAAAAGTAAATACACTTAAGCTATCTTTTTTTTTTAAGATTTATTTTATTTGTTTGAAAGACAGAGTTACAGAGAGAGGTAGAGACAGAGAGGACTTCCATTGCTGGTTCATTTCCCAGATGGCCACAACAGTCAGAGCTGCACTGATCTGAAGCCAGGAACCAGGAGCTTTTTCCAGGTCTCCCACATGGGTGCAGGGACCCAAGGCCTTGGGCCATCTTCTACTGCTTTCCCAGGCCAACGCAGAGACCTGGATCAGAAGAGGAGCAGCTGGGACACGAACAGGCGCCCATATGGGATGCTGGTGCCTTAGGCCAGGGCTTTAACCTGCTGCACCACAGCACTGGCCCCTACTTAAGCTATCTTAAAAAAAATTGCCTGTCACATTGCAAGGCATGTAATGACTGCTCATTGATGTCCTTTGTGCCTATCATTTTAGACCACTTAATTTAGTACCATTTCTGGACACCTTTGAACACCTATCATCCTCTTCTCATTCTATAGGTTGCTTTTCCAAAAGCCTGACCTGCTTGCCTCTACTTGTGATTCCAGACATATGCACATTTTCTGCTTTCAATCTTTCCTCTCTGCTTCAACATGCCAAGCCTCCTACATGGTGCTTTGGAAATGAACCAACAAACTAAATGCTTCACCCACAGCTTCTTAGGTTTTACTTTAATTCAGTTATGGCTGTTCATTTCATGTTGTATTTTTTTAAGCTGCTTTATCTCTTGCTTGATGTAATGACATGACTTTCTGAAGTGACATGTGGTTTTGGTGTCAGGACTAAAGAGTTTCCTGGCTTTTGGACTTGTTGAGATTGTGCTGCTTTTGTGCTTATGCCACTGGCTGACTCTTGACTCTGTCAGCCCAGGTAGGATTGCTATCTGTAAATTTGATGTTAGATTACACCTAAGTCACATATCTAAGTTTCATTGATTTATCTATTGATTGGTTTGTATACTTGTTGCATTTTCCAGGGATACAGAGCAAATACAATATACACAGCCCCTCCTTCCACAAAGTATAGATGCCAGAGAAGACTGTACACACTGAGTGAATTACTAACGTAGTCGCACTCTGCTGGTGGATACCCTGTGTGAGGGATGTGGGGGTGCCTTCCTGGAGGAAGTGATACTGATAGGAGATTTGCAAGAGGAATTAGTCCAGTGAGGCATGGGAGAATATTCTAGGCAGAAGCAAGAGTGTCTTCAAAGAGGGGAGACTTGGAACCTTTGAGGAACTGAAATAAAATTAATGATTCCAGAGTGAGGGGGTTGAGAGCTGGCTGGAACTGAAGCCATATGAAGGATTTATTTTCCCCTGGGCTTTTTTTTTTTAAACAGGGTTTCTGATGATAAATGGTTCCATAGTCTAGACTGTTGCTAAGTTCAGCAATGATAATATGTATGGGCCTTATTGAATGCAGAATATTTTATTGCTCTTTGGTGATTAATGAAATCTTGTTTCTGTCCAAATAAATGGGATCTTAGCATGACGTATTTTAATTCAAGACAAGGAGACAAAACACCAAGATGAGTGAATATTTCAGATTTCTACACAGATAGAATCTTTGTTTTGAACAGTCTTTCTCTACTCTCCTTTGTTAGTCTTCCTCTTCTTTCAACCTTTCAGCTTTGTCTAAATGTTGTCAAACACAGCAAGCAAAGCAAAAGCAAAACAACACTGACTACTTCTCCAAAGCTGTGAAGGTCCCAGTGAGCTCAGTGCTTCAGTGGTTAACCCTTTCATTTCAGGAGCTCCATGCGTAATTATCCACAGCACCAGTGAAGGGACGGTGGAACTTGTGGTTTGCAGGATGCAGCTCTCATGGCCAGTGAGAATGAGATACTACAGAAAAAGATTCTAGCCTTTTATTTCATGTAGAATTAAAAAGATTATCTGCACTAGCTAAAACACCTGAACTTTTAGAATAACATGATTTAGGATAATAAATATATCTAAATAAATATAAAATATTCTAACACATTTTAAATTTTAATTCTTGATAGTACCCAAGGAATTTTACCCATGTTCTTGTTTTGCCTAATCAAAATGCAGAACAACTCCTTAGAAATCAAGCTACCAGTTCCCAGTTGCCCAGTTCCATTCTTCTTAGGAAGTTATTATTAGTTAGCTTGTGAACCCAAGTTCTCAGTGAGCTGTTCAGTACATGTGTAGTTCTTCCTGTAGATATTTTGAGAGCCTGAAATTACAGTCCTGCACCTTCAGGGGAACTGTGAAAACCCACATGAGCTATTTCTTTCTCAGTCGTAGTAGAAAGGACTCAGTGTGTCTCAATACCACTGTTGATTTAAGCATTGCAAATCCTTTGGATCTAGGTCGTCCTTTACGTAGTCTAGTGGATTCTTGAGAAAATATTTTAAGATAACAGAAGATAATAAAAGATATTGGCAAAAGGACTTTTAACATTAAGAACCAGGCTATATTACAGGCATGGAAAACCAAGACACTGTGGCAAAAAATGATCTACATGAAGGATCTCTGTAAGTGAGATCCCAGTGGAAAGAAGGGGCCATCAAAGAAGGAGGTATTTTTCTCTGAAGGGAGGAGAGAACTTCCACTTTGATTATGGCCCTGTCTAAATACTGACAGTTTGTGGACTCAAAAGGCTTCCATAGCCTTGGTAACTCATGACAGGAGCCTTGGGTGATCACTGACATCATAAGTGTCCATAACAAGAGTCACTGTGCACTTACTCCCCATGTAGGCTCTCTGTCCTTAATGAATTGTACTATGAGAATTAGCAGTAAAACTTGTCTTCAAACAGTACTTTATATGTTGTATGTCTGTGTGGGTTCAAGCTGTTAAAATGTTTACACAGTATAAATCTAGTTTTCTGTAAATAAAGATAATTAAAAATGAATCTTAATGAAGAATGGATGGGAGTGGGAGGTGGGACGGTTTGGGGGTGAGAGGGTGGGTATGGGGAGGAAGAACTGCTATATTCCTAAAGCTGTACCTATGAAATTTGTGTTCATCAAATAAAAATGTTCTAAAAAATCTCAGGCTATGACAACATGAGCTCCTTTAAGCTTTGGCATAATTTATAGATTTATTTTCCAAATGTTCACATTTTGGGGGAGGGGGCATCAGTTAGCCATAACTAGGAATGTGCAATGATGGAATGCCTCCAATGAAGAAGTAAGTTTTGCTGAGGAAATAGTCCCCAAACACAATATTTTCTCAACAGTACAGAAAAGTATTTTTTTTCTGGGGACACAGGGGAGTGTTGAGTTAAGCCAGAGAAAATGAGTGGGAAGGGGCCCAAAATAGATAAGAACATGGTCCCTGAGAACCAAAGGTTTCAAGAGGGAACAGAAGCAGGTAGGAAGTAACCCCAGGAAAAGTAGCCAGCAGGAAAGTCAATATTGATCGAATTTAGAACAGCTCAGAGGAACAGATGGTGTGCAAAGTGGGGTGATTGATACGTGGTGTGTGATTGGGGCTGGCTGGTCAAGGAAACGATTATACAGAGAGGAAGGTACTTAGCGTAAGGTATACAGTAACTCAGAATCAGTAGTGGGTAGTGAGTTTTTTTTTTTTTTTTTTTTTTTTGTATAGGTGCTATGGTGACAGGACAAGTACAGGGAAAGGTATCATTATTTTCGCATCTTTCCTAAATGTTGATTTTTATAAAACAGTATTTTGTAAGGTAGATAATGACTTTGTGTAAGGATCAGGGTACCTCCTTCTAAGGCTTAATTAAATATTCAGGCTCACATGCTGATGAAGGGCCACATGGGCCTCAATCTGCTGAGAAAGCTGTGCCAGGCCTCTGCCGTGGGGGGAGTTCTCGCGGCAGTAACTTCCACTGTCCATGCAGCTGTCCATGAGAGGTTCTCCTTGGCCATCCTCAGGGCATAAAAACTCACATCCGTTGGTATAGAAACAGTTCTGGCTTAGTGGGCTCATGTCCCACAAGAGCCAATACCTCTTGTCACAACTCCTACAGGAGTTTATGATTCAGTATCCTGCAAATTACCAGTCAGGAGTTATTTTTATCGTCAGTAATGTGTCCAGGCAAGTGAATTGATATCCATTTTATCATGTTAACAGGCAACAGAGGGCTGGCGCCGCAGCTCAACAGGCTAATCCTCCACCTGCGGCGCCGGCACACCGGGTTCTAGTTCTGGTTGGGGCGCCAGATTCTGTCCCGGTTGCTCCTCTTCCAGGCCAGCTCTCTGCTGTGGCCCGGGAGTGCAGTGGAGGATGGCCCAAGTCCTCGTGCCCTGCACCCCATGGGAGACCAGGAGGAAGTACCTGGCTCCTGGCTTCAGATCGGTGCAGCGCCGGCCGCAGGGGCCATTTGGGGAGTAAACCAACAGAAGAAAGACCTTTCTCTCTGTCTCTCTCACTGTCTAACTCTATCTGTCAAAACAAAACAAAGCAAAAACAAAAACAGGCAACAGAGGGAGAAAGTTAACTGAGGGTCAAATTCTCAAGTGAAAAGGGGAATGCTTTTATTAACTCTTTAAACACAGATGTTTAGAAAGGCTCTTGTTTGTACATGTGGAGCTACAAGGCTACTTAAGGCATCTTGCTGTAGCACTATCCTGGCCTGCAATCCTTGGTGATGCACCAATACCTGCCTGAAAGTGTGTGGGTGATGTGATAGGAGCTGGGATGCGAGTTCCCTCCCTAAAGGGCGGAGACTGGCAGTTCAAATGGTCTGCACCGTGCTTCGGATTCTTTAAGGGGCCTGAGTCAGGGTCCATTTTCACTAGTTATTTACAGTGAGTGCCTCAAAGGTCGGTACCCACCTCCCTTTCTCAACAGAAACACTAAGTGTAGCCTAAAAGGACAATCATTTCCTCTCGGAATAAATATTTTGGAAATGGCAAGATTTAAAAAGCCCACAGGTGCATATAAAGGTTATGGCTTTAAGCATACAATCTCCACTGTCTTGAAGTGAATTACCTTTTCTACTCTACCAGGCAATGCGTTGAGTATTTTCAAATCCAGATAGTTGCTGTTCAAGACATTGAGAGCAGAGAAATATAAGCTCAGTGTATTGATTGCTTATTTCCCATTTGCTGTCTGTTCACATTTCAACCTAAAATAGAAATTTCTCCTCCTCTATTTTCTTTCTGATGAGTTCTTTCACCTTTGTACTTTGTCTACAGGGTTTCACTGTCTTTATTTCCCTTGTTCTCCTAAGATGTGTTGTGTGATAGCCGTTGAAGGTACAAGGATAATCATATTCTGCTTGGGAGACTTATGATTATTGGGAGATTGATTTGTTAGATGCAGTTGCCTTTATTGCCAAATTCAGGAGGGAAATCGGGCAACAGCCTCACACTCATGTTGCTGTGCACATGACAGATGTTAATGTGCTAGGGGACAGCTGGCTGAGACAGGAAAGCCACCTGATGAAATCCTCTCTCTGCTTGATCACCAGGTCATACATGACACAGTTGCAATGAGGGAAGTTAGCCTCCTGGGATTATACAGGTGCAGCAGGTGGGCCCTCCAAGAAGTAGTGTTTGAGACAGAAATACAAATCACTTATATGGGAAATATAGAGAATGACTAGGGAAAAATAGGAGATGATACAGAAGGGAAGACAGCTAATACAGGTGTACTGCCACAATAGTTCCCACAGTAGGCAGCTGGAGATCAATTTTGTGGAAGACTGTGGGAAATGGCACAAACTCCAAGTGCTTGGGCCCCTGCACCTGCATGGGAGACCAGGAAGAAGCATCTGGCTCCAGGCTTCGGATTGGCGCAGTGCCAGCTGTAACAGCCATTTTGGGGGGGGGGGTGAACCAAAAGAAGGAAGACTTTCTCTCTCTCTCTCTCTCTCTCTCTCTCTGTAACTCTACCTGTCAAATAAAATTAAAAAAAAAACAAACAAAAAAACACTGTACAGTGGGTGGTTGAGAGTTGCTTCCAGAAGGTGTTAATTCCCTGTCACTTGGGACTGCTACACATGGACACAGAAAACTGCTGGGAAAAAGTTCCTACAGCAAGCGATAGGGATTCTAGCACTTGGAGGTCAGCTGAGCACTGTAGGTGATCCTGGGTATAGGGGCAGGGCATGGCCAATATTTGCTCCAGCAGCCTTGCAATTTGGGTATAGAGAAGACAGGGCAAAGGGCCAGCACTGTGGCCTGTGAACTCTGTGGTCTGGGTTCTCGCTGTTCCACTTTCAATCCAGCTCCCTGCTGATGTGCCTGGTAAAGCAGCAGAGGATGGCCCAAGTGCTTGGGCCACTGAACCCACATGGGAGATCTGGAGGAGGCTCCTGGCTTTTGCCTGGCTGTTTTGGCCATTTGGGGATTGAACCAGAGGATGGAAGACTCTCTCTCTCCCTCTGTCACTCTGTCACTCTCCAACTTTACCTTTCAAATAAATAAAAAAAGAGAAAGACAAGACAAAGCGACTTTATTTTCCATTTTCAAATAGTACTATCCCCAAAGTCCCAAGGGTTTTTAATTGAAATTCAAAGACAAGACTATTTATCTGGTGTAGAAGAGATAATACAGTGTGGTGATTCAAACTCTCAGCAGTCCTGTAGCTTGGGTTCAAATCTCAACTCTGCCCCTTGTATGACTTAGTTGTGTGAGTCAGTCAAGTTCTGTAACCTCTTTGTGCCTCAGGCTCCTCAGTTGTAGAACTGGAAAATAAGGGTTCTTATGAGGATTAAATTGGGTGAATTAGTAAAATCCAGAGACAGTACAGATGATTAGGGTCAGGATGAAGGAATAAATGAGGGCTTATGTGCCACAGAGTTTAAATTCTGATGATGAGGCCGGCGCCGCGGCTCAACAGGCTAATCCTCCGCCAAGCGGCACCGGCACACCGGGTTCTAGTCCCGGTTGGGGTACCAGATTCTGTCCCAGTTGCCCCTCTTCCAGGCCAGCTCTCTGCTATGGCCCAGGAGTGCAGTGGAGGATGGCCCAAGTGCTTGGGCCCTGAACCCCATGGGAGACCAGGATAAGTACCTGGCTCCTGCCATCGGATCAGCGCGGTGCGCCGGCCGCGGCGGCCATTGGAGGGTGAACCAACACCAAAGGAAGACCTTTCTCTCTGTCTCTTTCTCTCACTATCCACTCTGCCTGTCAAAAAAAAAAAAATTCTGATGATGAAAACTCTTGAGCAAACAGATTGTTTGAATGCAGCATCATACAATTAAGATACAAGTAGGCACAAAATACTTTGGGAACACAGAGAAAGGACATTTAGCACAGCTGAGGGCTTAGAACTGCTTCCTGAATTAGGTGATGACTCGGACAGGTGGACTGCACGGAGAGGTCTGCCAGGTCAGGGAATGGTGCTTGTGAAAGGGAGGACTTTCCTCATTTGTAGTCTGTCCATGAAGGTGTAAGTTGGAGGGACAAAGTTTAGGTGATATCATCGGAAGTTTCACTATTCTGAGGCTAAGGAGTGGGGACTGGGGAGTGGTGGGGCACTCATAGGTCTGAGTCCTGGTGTCCATTCCTACATGCTTTGAATGATCTACATGGTGGCATGTGTGCCTTCCCAATCCCTAAGCTCTATCCCTCCACCCACCAGCCATGTGGGCAATGAGAGAGGCCCAGCAGTGGAGTCCTGATAGGCTTTGTGGCTGTGTGTAAGCACACACCTCCAGAAGCTTTGGTTTTGTGGGTCTAGTCTGTGGCTTGTTACGTGGCTGCTGTCGACCGTGATTTCGAGGATTTTGACAGGAGTGGGGGAAGTGTCTGCTCCCCTCTTATACTTCCCATCTGGAGTTCTCAGCTCTTTGCCAGATTTCCTCCAGGTCTTTGGCACAGAGGCCAGGTCTCAGGGTGGGCTGTGTCTTGGAATTTGGCTTTGTGGGGCATGTTTTCCAGCTTAGACCCAGTGAGGGGGCCTTCCTCACTCACCTGTTTTGCATCAGTACCTGTTGGGATTTGGCAGGCTGACTGCTGGCCCAGGCAGAGGGTAGAAGACAGTGGGAGCCCCTCTTGGGGCTGCACTGCTGGTAGAAGAACCACACTATCAGCATCTTGAGTCTCAGAGTCAGGGTATCGTGCATGATCAGGTATCAGCGTGAGGCTTCTGGTATTTGGGAGACGGCATGATCTTCAACGTATCCCACCAGAGATGTAACTGTCACCTCCATGATTCCATTTTGTCCTTGCTAAGTGAAGGTTGACATTTAAGACTGGAGTAGTCTGTTTAGAGGGAGGAAGTTAATAGTTAATACAGTTGTTTCTCCCTGAAGAGGACCCCATACGAATTAAGGTTCAAATGGCCACATCAAGTCCCTGTGGGGAGCAACTCGGACTAGACTGTTACTGGAATTAAGACTTATTTTATGCATCTGCTCTCCCACAATATGGCGCTGAGAAGGGAGTAACAACTTCTACGCAGCTGCCTCTCGCCAACTTGTGATGACCTGCAGGAGCTGATCCTGCTCCTGATTGGAGGAGAGCAGCGTACTCGGCGTGTGGGTAGCAGAGTTGGGATTGGTGGAAGAGGACTATAAAGGAGGAGAGAGACAACATGCACCAGGAACACCTGAGGAACACCTGTGCAGCCCCCGAGAGAGCCGGCCGGCGGTGTGCCGCTCCCCTGCGGAAGTGGGGAAAGTGGCAGGGGGAACCGCCCTTCCATGGAGGTGGAAGGGTCGGTAGCCAACCTGGGAAGAACCAGCAGCAAACCAGGGGAGGGCCGAGCAGACAAAAGAACAGCACAGGGTCCTGTGTCATTCCTCTGTGAAGAGGGGGAGTGACATAATGGTGCCGTGACTCGGATATGAAGCCTAGGCAGGGTTTAGTTTCGTTCCTCCATGAAGAGGGGGAGCGGCAAGTCCCACATAAGTCATCTGGGTTTTCTAGCTCAGCTGATTTTCTAGGCCATTTGCAAAGAAGTCCTTACATCTACCAGGATCATTTCTGTTTCCGGTCATTTATTTCCATCAAATTGTAGATGAGTCAAACCATCTGTCAGTTGAGACTTAGTTATCAGTTAAGGCTAGGTTAAGTATTACTGAGGTCAAAATTACAGTATCTTAAACAAGGTGGGCATTTTTACTTTCGTATCTCTTATATTTCTTTCTCATATTACTGTCAAGACAAGTTGTAGATAGTCCAGGATGGCACAGCAGCTTTATGTCACCAAATCTGTAGGCATGGGGTTCTTTCTCCCTTGCTGCAAAGGGACTCCATGGTCATTTGTGGACCAAGGTAGCTTCTCCTCCTCTTGCCATCATGTCTACATTCCAGCTAATGGTAAGAGGGGAGGGGTAAATCAGGATGTGCTACCTCCCACAGATCCTTTTTGGAAGCTGTGTATGTGTCTTTCCCTAAAATACCATTGGGTAAAACCCAGTGGTATGGTCCCATCTAGCTCTCAGCGGGGCTGGGAAATGAGATTTTTAAAAAGTGGGAATGGGAGAGGGAAGAGATGTATAATTTGGGACATGCTCAGGCTGACTTGCCCCAAGTGGTGGAGTTGGAAGCATACCAGGGGATTCCAATTCAATCCCATCGAGGTGGCATGTACCAATGCCATCTCACTGTTCCAGGTGATCAATTTCAGTTCACAGTTGGTCATGGTGGAGGGACTGGGAGTCAAAGGGAGCACATAGACAAGTCTAGTACCTGCTAACGCTAACCGATGGAGTAAATAAAGGGGAGAGTGATCCAACATGGGAAGTGAGATACTCAGCAGACTCATAGAATGGCAGATGTCCTAAATAGCACTCTGGCCTCAGAATCAGCCCTAAAGGCATTCGGATCTGGCTGAAAAGCCCATGAGAGTATTTCAGGCATGGAAAGCCAAGACACTCTGGCAAAAGATCTCTGTGAGTGAGATCCCAGTGGAAAGAACAGGTCTTCAAAGAAGGAGGTACCTTTCTCTGAAGGGAGGAGAGAACCTCCACTTTGACTATGACCTTGTCTAAACAAGATAAGAATCGGAGAACTCAGAGGGCTTCCATAGCCTTGGAAACTCATGACTGGAGCATAGGGAGATTACTGATGCCATAAACAGGAGTGTCAATTGGTAAAGTCAACAACAGGAGTCACTGTGCACTTACTCCTCATGTAGGATCTCTATCCTTAATGTGCTGTACATTGAGATTTAATGCTATAACGAGTACTCAAACAATATATTTCACTTTGTGTTTCTATGGGGGTGCAAACTGTTGAAATCTTTACTTAATGCATACTAAACTGATCCTCTGTAAAAAAAAAAAAAAAGAAAAAAAATTATCAATTCCCAACTTGACTCTCACTGGGATTAAACATGACAATAGGTCTGCTCTGATTTCATCATCATTTAAAAAAAATCATCTATTATTTTTCACTTTATGTTTCTGTGTGGGAGCAAACTGTTGAAATCCATACTTAATGTATACCAAGCTGATCTTCTGTATATTAAGATAATCGAAAATGAATCTTGATGTGAATGGAAGGGGAGAGGGAGTGGGAAAGGGGAGGGTTGTGGGTGGGAGGGACGGTATGGGGGGGAAGCCATTGTAATCCATAAGTCGTACTTTGGAAATTTATATTCATTAAATAAAAGTTAAAAAAAAATTTAAATGGTGATGAGTCCAGCTGTACACTGAGGGTTCTCTTACTAAGTGAAGAAAGGATATATCAGAAAGTAACTGTTACCAATACTGCTTTTGACTCTTTGTAGTGGTGTTTGATTTGGGGCGCAGAGTTAGAATTTCTTGAGCCTCGGTTTCCTGGTCTGAAAAATAAGCTATGATCATATTTACCTAATTGAGGTTTTGCAAGGATAATGCAAAAAAATTAAAGACTACAATATTTGTAAAATTTCTTTGGACAGTGGAAAGCACTATGTAAGACATTAGACAGCCACTTGGTTTCACATTTTCTCATTATGAAAATGGACAAAGGGAGGAACATTGTAAGTATATTTTAAGATTAGAAGACAGAATGATATATGTACATGCAGAGGGGGAGAGAAGGAGAGAGGGAGAGAGGGAAGGAGAGAAAGGGAGAAAGGAAGGAAGGAAGGAGAGAAAGGTAGGGAGGGAGGAGAGAAAAGGAGGTAGGGAGGATGGAAGGGAGGATGGAAGGGAGGATGGAAGGGAGGATGGATCTTCCCATCCACTGGTTAGCTCTCCAAATGGCTACAACAGCCAGGTTTGGGCTAGGCTGTAGTCAGGAGCCAGGAACTCCACCCTGGTCTTCCAGATGAGTGGCCGGGACCCAAGTACTTGGGCCATTATCTGTTGCCTTCCCAGACATATTAGCAGGAGGCTGGAGTGGCTGGGCCTTGAACTGGCACTCTGGTATGAGTTGCTGGTGTCTCAAGGGGCAGCTTAACCTGCTGTACCACAGTAGTAACCCTACCAAATATATTTTGAACTGTTAGAAATCACTTTGGAGACAGAAGCGGATCTATAATCAAAAGTGGAGCTTCACTTTGTGAAATCAGGTGGAAACTTCTCAGAGGCAAATTTTCAAATCTGAGTTTTCCATTGGAACTAGCAAAATGATGGACTGCACTAAAGAGTTCCCTTTGGTATTTCAGCATTATTAGCCTTGGTTCAAACCTGTAATAGGAGAGGCACTTACAGCTAACAAGTGGTAAAGAAATCTTCAAAGAGTTTTTACATCAGAAAAGCTTTATGTGAGTTGAGGGAAAGACTCTTAAAAAAAAAAAAACAAATCATTTGCCCATTTTGCCTAATAAGGAAATAGTTTACAACATATTATTCAGTGCTCTGGAAAAAGAATCAGCATTTTTCTTTTGATTTTAATGGAATCTGATGTAATAGAATGGAGTGCAGTCAATATTGTATATAGTTCTTTCTTAGACTTGTAAAACCCTCCTGTTGCTGAGGCCTCTGGGCCTATGGGCAAAGGTGAAATGTTAGACAGTAAATGCAACGAGACTCAGCAAGCACAATTGTGAAGTCATTCTACTAATGGCCCCCATGGAAACATAGGCTATCCATGGGGCCAGAGTAAATAGACTTTTTGTTAAGGAAAATCTCCTTCCTTTGGGATTGGCCTGCAGAACTGTTGAGAACCACAGTTTGTAGGAGGGATGAAACCCCCATATTCCTTGTGCCCATGGCAGATGGGACTTTGTCATATCATCACTGAGGTCACAGTCAAGGTCAGAGGGGCTGGCCCATCACCACCAACCCAGGTTGTCCATTGAAACAGTTTTCTCTCTTCACAGGAAAGGAGAACAGGAAAGTCAGGGCAACATGTCTTGTGCTTTTTCTTAATAGCCACACTAATAGAGGTGCTTAAAATGAACCTTGAATCAGACATATTTTGGATTCTGCCAATTATTGCCTAAATGTTCTGGGGGAAAATTGCCCACATTCCTGGATTCCTCAAAGTGATTTTGAGGATAACATGGAAGCAATTAACGTGTAGTATAGACTCAATAAATGCATCTATGAGCTACTTGAGGTACATTATAGAGAAAGCCAAATACTGAAAATTTATAGTTCTTTCTCTGTCCAGTGAAGCAAATGGAGCATAATGATGGTATTTTATTTTTATTTAAAGCATTCCAACTCGGTTAAAATAGATCTAAAGACCAAAGCATTCTCTACAGGAAGAAAAATCTTTTTCTAACCCATCTCTGCATTTCCCAGAATCTATTTCACTTTTAATCTTGCATATCTTGTGGAATCCCAGAGAGGAATGGACTTGGGTGCATTGTCTAGCAATGTTTGATTTGAAAAAGGACTGCAAACAAACCATGTTAAGGAGTTAAGAATTGAGCTCTGTGTTTAACTTTCCACTTAGGAGCCCAGATACCATAGAATCTCTAGGAAATTCATTACACCCCGTAGTAGCTACATCAATTCCACCCAGGGAATTCTTAAACTTCAGCTTCCTAAAATGTAATTTAGATCCATTTCAAAAATGTTTTTGTCGACATGTTCATTAAAAATCTTGACTTTGACAAAATGCTGAGACATTTATTTGATCCTTAGAATGAATATATCACTGATACTCCATTTTAAATAAAGGCCTTCTTATATTTGAGGGAAACTTTCTTTTCAATCATAACTATTCTCTAATTTAAATTTTGGAAATTATTTTTATATTCATCTCTACTTATTTTTAAGGATTTATTTGAAAGGCAGGGAGTTACAGAGAGGCAGAGGCAGAGAGAGAGTTCTTCTATCTGCTGGTTCACTCCCCAGGTGGCCTCAATGGCTGGAGCTGTTCTGATCTGAAGCCAGGATCCAGGAGCTTCTTTCAGGTCTCCCATGTATGTGCAGGGGCCCAAGGACTTGGGCCATCTTCAACTGCTTTCCCAGGCTACAGCAAAGAGCTGGATCGGAAGTGGAGCAGCCAGGACTCGAACTGGCACCCATATGGGATGTTAGCACTGCAGGTGGCAGCTTTACCCCTTATGCCACAGTGCTGGCCCCCATATATACTTATTTAATGATATCTGGCCCCTGTCCAATTTCTCCATCTATTTCTTTGTAACAAAAACTACCAATTCTTTGAACTCAAAAAATTACTGATTTTTCTGTTTATGGCCATCAAAAATCCCCATAATGAGACCAGATTTTTTTCCTGTGGAAATATATTTTATAACACCAAAATGTAATTGAAAAAAACTAAATTGAGAAGCTATACTGCAGTCAGGAAGTTCAAACAAACTCATAAAACACAACAGCTTGATTGAATTAGTACCTTGCAAGTCACTTTTCTACACACATAAAATATGAAATGAAAAATACTTTTGTGAAACAAACAAAACTTAAAATTTTTTGAAGTCCTGTGACCAGTGGGAAAAACTCTGATTTACTTCCACTGATATCACTGAAAGTAAGACTGAGAGAAGCACTTATAAAAATGCTTCATCAAACACTGTCTACATCATCATTACTCAGAGTAGAGAACTACATATATAAATGTTTCAGACAGTTGAATTCAGTGCAACATTATAACATAGAAGGCTTAAAATTTATGTTTCAAGGTTCTGAGGTCATTAAGAATACAACTTTATTTGTCTTAATGGTACAATAATAGTTATTTTATATATATATAAATATTTGCAGAGACATCTAACTTATAAAGTATCTTCATCTCCCAACACTTGGTGAAACAGGTGTGAGAGATTATTTCTGTTATGTTAAGAAAATAGAAGCTCAGGGGCCCAGTGTTTGCACAGTGGTTAGGATGCTTGCTTCTCATGTCGAGGGCCTGGTGTGAGTCCCAGTTCCCCCACTTCCAATGCAGCTTTGTGCTTATGCACATCCCGGAAGGCAGAAGTACTTGGGTCTCTGATACCCATGAGGGAGACCCAGATGGCCCTGACCTGGTTGTTGTAGACATCTGGGGAGTGAATCAGTGAATGGAAGATCTCGTTCTGACTTTCAAATAAGTTAAAAATAAATAAATGATAAATAGATAAAAGAAAACAGAGGCTCAGACGTTTAGAAGCTTATCCTGTGTCACCCAAAGAGAACGGTAGAGCTGTGGTCATAATGTCATAATTGGTTTTTCTGTGTCTAAAATTCATATTGTTAGCCTATTGTACTCAAGTCTGGGAAAGGCTTATTTTCAACAGGGCTATGGGGACATTCAAGTCATTTCTCATAAAGATCAACCTTTACCTTTGAAATGGCTCTGGTCAGCTTTTGTTTCATATGCATATGTTGCTTATCATAATGTCTTGTGCTTCTATTGCTTCTTTCTCTGAGCAAATCCAGGCACATTCCAGACACTCAAAGCTAATCAACTCTGATAAAGGGCAGTGGGACTGGACTACCACTGGGGTTATTTGGCATCTGCCCAGTGGCCATGGGGTAACGCATTCATTCTGACATTCCTGCAGTAAAAATGGGCTTCAGTGAACTGCCACCTCTCATATGCTGAATACTAGATTGGTTTTCTTTTCACCTCAAAATTATGCTCAGGGGACCCCTGCTGCTGATCCAATTGCTATCCTTCTTGCTGTGCAAACTTCTTAGAAGAGTAACAAGCACATGCATTCTCTAATTGCTCTGCTCTTATCCTCATCTTGTCAACCTGGCATTGGCCCTCACCTTGCTTTTAAATTCTTCTAATGGTCACCTCCAACAGTAAGATCTGCATGTGTTTTCTCAGCTTCCTTTCTACTTAACCTATACTTGGATGCTCTCTGGATCTTGAAACCGTCTTTTCATTAACTTATTTCTCTGGTTATCTGTCTTGCTCCCCAAACACATTTATTTGGTCTCCTCTAGTTCCATTTTTTTCTCCCATTCCATGAAAGTGGGATTACCCATTAGTCTCTAAGCTTACTTTTTCTTCCATTCCCTCCCCCACCAGATAACAATTTAAGGCATTCAAACTTCATGCATTCCATAAATACAACTTTAGGAACATAGTGATTCTTCCTACCGTACTCACCCTCCCACCCATACTTCCAACACTCTTCTTCTTCCTCTATTATTCCAATTCTTATTTTTTACTAACATCTATTTTCAATGAACTTTATACACATAAGATTAACTCTATACTATGTAAAGAAGTCAACAAATAATATTAAAAATACTGTTCCTCAACAGTTGTGACAAGGGCTGGTCAAAGTCACCACATCTTGAAGTGTCGATTTCACTTCACTAGATTACCTTTTAGGTGCTCTATTAGTTTCCATAGATCAGGGAGAACATATGGTATTTGTCGTTTTGTGACTGGCTAATTTCACCAAGTATGATGTTTTCCAGTTTCATCCATTTTGTGGCAAACAACAGGCTTTAATTTCTTTCTTTTTTTTTTTTTTACCATTGTGTAGTATTCCATGGTGTACAAATCCCATAATTTCTTTATCCACTCTTCAGCTGATAAATATTTGGGTTGATTCCATATCTTAGCTATTGTGAATTGAGCTGCCATAAATATGGGGATACAGATAACTTTCATATACTGATTTCATTTCCCTTGGGTAAATTCCCAGGAGTGGGATAGCTGGGTCATATGGTAGGTCTATATTCAGATTTCTGAAGCTTTTCCATTCTGTCTTCAAAATGGCTGTACCAATTTACATTCCCACCAACAGTGGATTAGGGTACCTGTTTCCCCATATCCTCACCAGCATTTGTTGATTTCTGTATGAAAGCCATTATAATGGGAGTGAGGTGAAATCTTATTGTGGTTTTGATTTGCATTTCCCTGAAGGCTAGTGATCCTGAACATTTTTTCATGTGTCTGTTGGCCATTTGGATTTCCTCACTTGAAAAATGTATGTTTAAGTCCTTGGCCCATTTCTTAACTGGATTGTTTGTTTTGCTGTGGTTGAGTTTCTTGATCTCTCTATATATTCTGGTTATTAATCTTTTATCAGTTGCATAGCTTGCAAATAATTTCTCCCATTCTGTCAGTTGCCTCTTCACTTTGCTGAGTGTTTCTTTTGCAGTGCAGAAGCTTCTCAATTTGAGGTAATCCCATTTGTCAATTTTGGCTTTGATTACCAGTGATTCTGGGCTCTTTTCCAAGAACTCTTTGCTTGTGCCAATGTCTTGCAAGGTTTCCCAGGTGTTCTCTAATAATTTGATAGTATTGGGTCATAGAATTAGGTCTTTGATCCATTTTGAGTAGATTTTTATGGAAAGTGTAAAGTAAGGGTCTTGCTTCATAATTCTACATGTGGAGATCTGGTTTTCCCAGCACCATTTGTTGAAGAGACTGTCCTTGCTCCAGGGATGGTTTTTGGCTGGTTTGTCAAAGATAAGTTGGTTGTAAATGTGTAGATTAATTTCTGGAATTTCTATTCTGTTCCATTTGTTATCCATCTGTTTTTTGAGCCAGTACCAGCCTGTTTTTGATTATAACTGCTCTGTAGTATGTCTTGAAATCTGGTATTGTGATGCCTCTGGCTTTCTTTTTGTTATATAAGATTGCATTTACTATTTGGGGTCTCCTGTGTTTCCATATGAATTTCAGCATTGCTTTTTCTAGTTCTGGGAAGAATGTCATTGATATTTTGATTGGTATCGCATTGAATATGTAAATTGTTTTTGGTAGTATGGTCATTTTGATGATATTGATCTTCTAATCCATGAGCATGGAGATTTTTCCATTTATTTGTGTCTTCTATTTCTTTAATGTTTTGTAATTCTCATCATGGAGATTTTTTCTGTCCTTGGTTAAATTTGTTCCAGGGTATTTGATTTTCTTTTGTAGCTATTGTGAATGAAATTGATCTTAGAAGTTCTTTCTCAGCCATGGCATTGTCTGTATATACAAAGGCTATTGTTTTTTTGTGTGTAGATTTTATAACCTGCCATTTTCCCAAACTCTTTTATTAGTTCCAAAAAGCTCTTAGTGGAGTCTTTAGAATTCTCTCTATATGGAATCATGTCATCTGCAAATAGGGGTAGTTTAATTTCTTCCTTCCCAATTTGTATCCCTTTGATTTCTTTTTCTTGAGTAATGGCTCTGGATAAAACTTGTAGGACTATATTGAATAGCAATGGTGTAAGTGAGCATCCTTGTCTGGTTCCAGATCTCAGTGGGAGTGCTTCCAACTTTTCCCCATTCAATAGGATGATGGCTGTGGGTTTGTCACAAATTGCCTTGATTGTGTCAGGAATGTTCCTTCTATACTCAATTTGCTTAGAGTTTTCATCATGAAAGCATATTTTTATCAAATACTTTCTTTGCATCTGTTAAGATAATTATATAGTTTTTGTTCAGCAGTTTGTTATTGTGATGTATCACATTGATTTGTGAATGTTGAACAATCCTGCAAACCAGGGAATAATCCCACTTGGCCTGGGTGAAGGATCTTTCTGATGTGTTGTTGGATTCATTGGCTGATATTATGTTGAGGATTTTTGCATCTAGGTTCCTCAGGGAAATTGGTCTGTAGTTCTCTTTCTCTGTTGCATCTTTTTCAGGTTTAGGAATTTAAGGTGATGCTGGCTTCATAGAAGGAGTTTGGTAGGAGTCCTCTCCTTCAATTGTTTTGAATAGCTTGAGAAAAATTGGAGTTAGTTCTTTAAATGTATGGTAGAACTCAGCAGCAAAGCCATCCAGTCCTGGGCTTTTCTTTGTTGGGAGGGTCTTTATTACTTATTTAATTTCCATCTTGGTTAATGACCTGCTTAGGTTTTCTGTCTTCATGGCTCAATTTAGGTAGGTTGTATGTGTCCAGGAATCTATCCACTTCTTCACTTCTTCTAGATTTCCTAATTTGTTGACATACATCTCATTGTAGTAATTTCTAATTAACTCCATTGTTTCCTTGCTGATTTTCTGTCCAGTTGATATGTCCATTGCTGAAAGTGAGGTATTGACGTCCCCATTACTATTGTATGGGAATCTGCATCTTCCTCTGTTGCTGTGGATTCGTTCTGAGAGAGAGACAGCGTGACAGACTTGGTGAGGTCCCTCTTTGATTTTGGCAAGTAGGCCACACATTGGGCCCCAGATGTTGCTGTGGATTCAATCTGAGAGAAGCTCAGTGAGGGCAAGAAGCCTGGAGTCATGACACAGACACTGGGAGTTAGGTGAAAGCAGGCTAGAGGCGAGCAGCTCTCAGACTCGTTTATTTCAGTTGGTGCAGCAGCTCATATAGCCAAGGCAGCCAGTCGTGTCAAGGGGCAGTTTATGCTGTAACCAATCACTGTCTGTTTCTAGGCAGGCTCCTTTGCCAGGTGAGTTCCGCTGCCATTTTCTGAGTAACTGATGCTAGCTTGCCAGCTTGGCATGGCTTTCTTATTACACCACATTCCTCTAGATCTTTTAACATTTATTTTAAATAGCCAGGTGCCCTGTAATTAGATTCGTATGTGTTTATTATAGTTCACTTTCCTGTTGAATTGATTGCTTAGTTACCACATAGTGGCCTCTTTGTCTCTCTCCCTTTTTTAAACAGTTGTTTATTTATTTGAATATCAGAGTTACATAGGGAGAGAAGGAGAGGAAGAGATAGAGAGGTCTTCCAGTCATTGGTTCACTCCCCAGTTGGCCGTAATGGCTGGTTCTGTGTGATCCAAAGCCAAGAACCAGGAGCTTCTTCTGGGTCTTGCACATGGGTGCAGGGGCCCAAAGACTTGGGCCATCTTTTATTGCTTTCCCAGGCCATTGCAGAGAACTGGCTCAGAAGAGGAGCAACCAGGAATTGAAGCAGTGCCCATATGGGATGTCGGCACTGCAGGTGGTGGCTTTCCCCACTATGTCACAGTGCTGGCCTCTCTCTTTTAATAGCTTTTGTGTTAAAGTCTATTTTATTAGGATGGCCACAGGATCTTTTTGGTTTCTATTGGCAAGGAATATCTTCTTCCATCCTTTCACTTTTAGTCTGCATGTATCTGTTTTTGAGATATGTTTCTTGTAGGCAGTGAATAAATGGATTGTTTTTTAATCCATTCAGCCAGTCTGTGTCTTTTAACTGGAGAGTTGAGGCCATTTACATTCAAGGTGACTATTGATAAGTAACGACATTGCCCTGCCAGTTTTCCATATATATGAGTGGTGACAAATTCTTTCAATTTCTGTGTATTATGAAAGGTGTTTATTTTGCCTTAATTCACAAATAATTGATTTGCAGGGTACAGTTTAGACAGTTTTATTCTCTCAAGTCTTGGAATATCTCTCACCATTCTCTCCTAGCCTGTAGTGTTTCTGATGAGAAGTCAGCTCTGAGTCTAATTGCAGATCTTTTGAAAAGTAATCTGGTGTTTCTGTTGTGCACAATTTAGAATATTTTCTTTATACTTTGTTTTTCTTTATATTTCCACACCTTCAGGAACTCCTAAGACCCATGTATTGGGTCATTTGATAGTATCCCATAATCTCCAACACTTTTTTAGTTTTCTGATTTTTTCTTCTTTTTCTTTTCTTTTCTTTTTTTTTTTTTTGTCTGACTGTAAAATTTCCAAATAGTTGTCTTCTAACTCAGACATTCTTTCTTCTGCCTCACTGAGTCTGTTGTTGAGGCTTTCCACTGCATTTTTTATTTGATATATTTAATTCTTCATTTCTAATATTTCATTTTGATTTCTCCTTAAAAATCTCAATTTCATGGGAAGAGTTTTCATTCATATAATGTATGGATTTCTTTAATAGATTTGCTTCTGAATACTTCCAAATTATCCTATGATCAATTTTTTGAATTCTGTTTCTGGCATTTCTTCAATCTTTTCAATATTGAAGTGTTGTGTTCTTTTGGGTGTGTCATATTGCCTCCTATTCTTGTTTCTTGAGTTTCTGTGTTTATTTTGGGCATTTGTGGAGATATTTGATAGTTTTTCCAGCTTGTGATGGCTTTTATCTTTGGAATTACTCTGTAGCTTAGTGGAGTGTCTGGTCAGTATTTCCAGCCAGACTTGGGCATCTCCTCTAGGCTTGTTGCTGGGTGGGCACACACAAGCTGGGCAGATGTTATATATGTCCAAAATGGTGCCCGCCCTCTCGACTAGTTACAGGACTCCGGTTTCGGGTGGTTGGGGAGAGAGAAACATGCCCCCCCCCTTTTTTCTTCTAGGTCTGTAGGTATGCTCCCCACCTACTCCCAACCCCAGGGCTCCAAGCCATACTCATTCATACTCATTCCAGGCTCTTCCCGCAGCTTTATTTGTTGCTTGGGCTGCTGCAGTCTGGTCTTACCAAATTCTCCCAAACTAATGCTGAGGCTCTTGGCTGTTGTGGTCCTGAATTGTGTGTGTCCACACCCTCCACATAGATCCACAGTGTCCCTCTAATTTTCATCACGTTTCCTCTGCTTTTTTCTACCTCTTTCCTGAAATTGCATTCTCTCCATACATTTTTTTTTTTTGACAGGCAGAGTGGATAGTGAGAGAGAGAGACAGAGAGAAAGGTCTTCCTTTGCCATTGGTTCACCCTCAAATGGCTGCCACGGCCGGCACGCTGCGGCCGGCGCACCACGCTGATCCGATGGCAGGAGCCAGGTACTTATCCTGGTCTCCCATGGGGTGCAGGGCCCAAGCACTTGGGCCATCCTCCACTGCACTCCCTGGCCACAGCAGAGAGCTGGCCTGGAAGAGGGACAACTGGGACAGAATCCAGCGCCCCGACTGGGACTAGAACCCGGTGTGCCAGTGCCGCAGGCAGAGGATTAGCCTAGTGAGCCGCGGGCCCCATATATTTTTTTTAACTATCTTCCTCTAGACTAGAGTATTAAGCTCCCTCCCTATTCCTCTATATTGGAATCCTTCATCTTTTCTTCTTAACATACAATTACTTTTGTGACTTCATCTCTGATCTCAGTTTTGAATGACTTCAAAAATACACAGCTCAAATTATGTCTTTTTCCTTGGTTATGGCTTCCAATCTCCAGGTTCCTGCTGGACACCTCCATTTCAATGCCCAGCTGTCATTGCCATCTCAGACCTGTGTCAGAACTTGAATTCCCCCTGAGCCTTCACACTTCTTCACTTCGTTGGTAACATCACTCCTCCATTTAGCCAACGTCAATATTTTGTATTAGTTTGAGTTCCATCTTTTTCTTCTCCTAAATGCAATGTTAACAGTCTTCTCCCATACATATTGTACCCTTCTGTTTCCATATTTGTAGTTCAGATCACTCCAGTTGCAGTGAATAATCTTTCGTCAGTTTCTACTGACGACCACACCATCCTACATGTAGCAATCTGACTAGTTATCTTTTATTGTAATTTTATATGACTTATGTGTCTAGGCTTTGGGTTGCTGCTTCCCTGCCACATATTTTTCTATGCACCTTTCCAATTTTAAAATGAGGGAGTGTTTGATATATATATATATATATATATAACTGTATAACTATAACTATAACTATATATATATATTGTTAGTTAGTTCAAACAGAATGATGTTCTCTCATGGAAATCACGTACTCCCACACATTTCAATGGGAGCTTAGATTCCTGGTGGCCTTTCCTATTTGGGGTTGGTACAGTGAGAAGGAAACAAAAATCATTTCTTAGTCTCATCCTTCTGTAATGCACTTTCTCTGGGCTAATTCCTCTGGTTGGAAGAATTGGCCTTCTAAAGTCAAGTTTGATAAATGCTGTCTCTGAGGCAGTGTTAATTTTGTATTAGCATAAATGTATGTATTTCTCAGCCTCCAGGCCTGGGTTACAAAATTCTTTATTGCTGTTCCCTTCCAAAGGAAGATAAGGTATAAAACTTCTTATTGAGTTTGGAAGCATTTCTATAATATAAACAACACCTATCTGAGAAACCTCATACTAATCACAGAAAAATGTGATCATGTGGGCCCTGAGGTACAAGTATTGCCAGGACCATTTTCTTTTTATTATTCAAGGTTCCCTGGAAAATAGTTTTCTCAATGGAAATGTTCAGTACAAAATCAGAATATTAGAATCCTCTATGCATTAATTCTGATGGTAACAATTTTGGCAGAAATCTTGCTTGTTCCATCTCCCTCTGGGTGAATTAAGCCTTGAATTTCCTTGTTCACTGAATGTTGAGACTTACTGGAACCTTCAGCCTGAGAGCCCCTAAGAGGACTCTGATACCCAGGGAGTTCATATGGTTGGCCCCAGACACAGATTGCAGGTGGCAAAACGCAGATGAACCTCCAATGTCCTACTCATGGGTCTGTTGCTCTTCACTCACTGGAGCGGGAAGCCATACATGAAACCCATTCTCAGATTTATGGGGTTCAGGGCAAAAGTAGAAGTAGCAGTTCCTCGTGACTGGCTATAGGCACAGTTAGGTGTTTGAGTCTCTAAGAGCAACACTGCAATGATAAAACATCTTAAAGCCATTTTCTGAGGTTCTTTGCACTGGAATTTCACATCGTATTCCATGGATGGCTCTCACCTTGTGTGCTGAGCCACATAGACCCTACTGGTGAGCCGCCAGTGTAAGTGGAATGAGTCCCACTGATTCTGTATTTTAAGACCTGAAGTGACCCCCTCTTGTATTTCCTTGTGTTGAAATCTTCATGTCAGTGTCACTGCCAGGAGTCCTTGTACCCCCAGGTGCAGAATCAACCTCTGCAAGGGCTGCGACTTTGTGGCAGCTGTGGGGGACACTTTGCAGCAGGCAGGAGAGCCCAGAGGCTTCCTAGCAGTAATCCCTCTTGCCTCCTGGGAGATTCTTTCTCTCCACTGTCAGGGGCCCATTCTCTCACATCTCTCCTGCCTTCTTCACCCACTCTGACCCTGAAGCATTCTGTGCTTTGAAAAGATCCTTTTCATTTCTTGACTTATTTCTTAAAGAATCAAAGTTCTCTTTCCTTCAGAGGAGCCGTGTGAAGTATATGAAACACTTTTAGCTAGAGGCATCTGAAAGAAAAGCTTGTAAGGTGAGAAAGTTCATCTCCAAGCCATTGAGTTACCCTTGTGTTATCCCCATCCTCTCCTCATTAAAATCAGCTTCCAGGAAAAGAATCCTAACAGGTAATAGATGGTATCTCTGAAATAGAATAAAAGACTTGGTTTTCCAAAGGAAATGCTGCTGGCTGGGGGTAGCGGGTAGCAACTATTCTAGGACACTTGTAAAGCCTGGAAACTCAGCCTGGTGCTGGCAGGCAGCCACAAGGGCTCTGCACACCAGGTACCTTTCAGATGTGCTCGTCTATGTCCTGAGGGTCACGTGGTGGAACAAAGTGCAAAGACAGCCATTGATTCCTAGTTTGTGCACACAAAGACTGTCTTCTACTCAGGACAGAGTGGTGCTTGGCAGGGAGGCTTCTGCCAAAATGGAGCACCAAATGCGGGAGAGCCTGCTTACGGCAGATGGGGCATTGCTGTTTCCTTCCTGGCTTTGTACCTCCTCACTCTTCCGACACTCACATTTCTGGAAAGCACCCAGGATGCAAATGTAGCTGTAGGATTTGGATGTCGTTCTATGTTCTCTGCTATACTTCCTTTCAGAATGAATCAAGAAGCAAGAAAGCATAAAGGTCATCTTTTCTTTCTAACATAAACAATCTGTAGCTGCTGGAACTGGAGGGGTAGATATTACTCAGAGCCACCATCTGATTTCTGCAGAGATGCCCTTTGTTGCCAGTTTATTCTGGCTGTTGGAGAGAGAGGAGCCAGAAAATGCTTTCAAAACAAGGATACATCAAAAAAATTGGGGCATACAAAGGTGCTTTAAAAAGTTCATGGAAATACATATTATGAAGAAACTGTAGATGCATTTCAAAATCTTTTGCAACCAAACAAAATTATCTTTTAATTCTACTTTGCAAAAAAAATTCTACCTTGCATGAACTTTCTGCAGTTTATTCTAGGGTAACCTCAGTGACTTCCTCTCCCATCAGCTGAAATGAAGCAATTTTATCTCTGCAGTTTTTACAGAATATATTGAAGTTAGTGCCTCACTTTCTAAACAGAAGTAATTGAGATACAAGTTTTAAAAAGATTATTTCAAAGGCAGAGCTACAGAAAGGAGAGAGAGCAAGAGAGTGAGCGAGTGAGAGAGAGATCTTCCATCCGTTGATTGATGATTGACTCCCAAAATGGATGCAATGGCCAGGGCTGTGCCAGGCCATAGTCAGGAGCCAGGAGCTTCCTCTGGATCTTTCACCAGGATACAGGGAGAATCAGGCCATCTTCCATTGCTTTCCCAGGTGCAGTAGCAGGGAGCTGGATTGGAAGTGGAGCTGCTGGGACTCCAACTGTTGCCCATATGGGATGCTGGTGTTGCAGGCGGCAGCTGAATCTGCTCTGCCATAGCACTGGCCCCTAGGGACATAATTTTAAGTAGTAACATAACAGAAGTCTAACAGGTATATGTGGTGTTTAGACTTTTTAAAATTTATATAAGGTGAAGAAATTTCATGTTTCCTATATACAGATTTAGGATATAGGCAAACATGAAACAGTGATACTCCGCACCCCACCCTCCTTCCTCCTTCCTCCTTCCTTTCCTATTCTTTTAATTTTTACAGTGACATAATTTTAGTTTATTTTATAACAATCTTAACCCTCCACTAAGTAAAGAATTAAACAAGAAGAAAAAATTGCTCACTTTTCCACAAAAGTAGAGACAAAGGCTATAAACAATAATCAATTCTCAAAATGTTAATTTTGCTAATAAGAATTACATTTTTTGTACTCTATTAGTTACCACAGATCAGGGAAAACATATGGTATTTGTCTTTTTGGGACTGGCTTATTTCAGTAAGTATAATGGTTTCCAGTTGCATCCATTTTGTTGCAAATTACAGGATTTCATTTTTTATGGCTGAGTTATATTCTATATAAATATGTATGTATTTGTATATATATATTACGTATGCAGTCTTCAGTTGATAGACACTGGGTTGATTCCATATCTTAGCTATTGTGAATTGAGCTGCAGTAAACATGGGGGTATGGATAACTCTTTCATATGCTGATTTCATTTTGTTTGGGTAAATTCCCAAGGGTGGGATGGCTGGGTCATATGGTATATCTATTTTCAGCTTTCTGAGGTATCTCCCTACTGTCTTCCACAATGGCTTACATTCTCACCAACAGTGGATTAGGGTACCTTTTCCCTTACATCCTCGCCAGCATTTATTTGTTGATTTATTTTTGAGAGCCAATCTAACTGGGGTGAGGTAAAGCCTCATTGTGGTTTTGATTTCAATTTCCTTGATGGCTAGTGATCCTGAAAATTTTTCTGTTGGTCATTTGAATTTCCTCTCTTGAAAGTGTATGTTCAAGTCCTTTGCCCATTTCTTAACCTGATCGTTTGTTTTGTTGTTGTTGAGTTTCTTGAGCTCTTTGTAGATTCTGGATATTAATCCTTTATCAGTTGCATAGTTTGCAAATATTTTCTCCTATTCTGTCAGTTCCTTTTTACTTTAAGTGTTTCCTTTGTTGTGCCAAAGCTTCTTAGCTTGTTGTAATCCCATTTGTCTAATTTTGCTTTTATTGCCTGTGCTTCTAGGTTTTTTCTGAGCAGTCTTTGCCTATGCCAATGGCTTGCAAAGTTTTCCTGATGTTTTCCTCTAGTAATTTGATGGTATTGGGTCATAGATTTAGATCATGGATACATTTTGAGTTGATTTTTGTATCAGGTGTGAGGTAGGGATCTTTTTTTTATACTCTGCACATGGAGACATAGTTTTACCAGCACCATTTGTTGAAGAGACTGTCCTTTGTCCAGCGATTGATTTTAGCCCCTTTGTCAATGATTAGTTAGTTATAGATGTGTGGATTGATTTCTGGAGTTTCTGTTCTGTTCCATTTGTCTACATGTCTCTTTTTGTGCCAATACCAGGCTGTTTTGATTATAACTGCCTGGTAGTATGTGTTGAAATCAGGTATTATGAAGCCTCCAGCTTTGTTTTTGTTGTATATTATTGCTTTAGCTATTTGGAGTCTTTTGTGTTTCTATATGAATTTTAGCATCATTTTACCTAGATCTGAGAAGAATGACATTGTTATTTTGACTGGAATCACATTGAATCTGTAAACTGCTTTTGGTAGTATGGATATTTTGATAATATTAAATCTTCCAATCCATGAACTTGGAAGATTTTTCCCTTTTTTTCTTTTTCCATTTCTTCCTTTAAGTTTAGTAATTTTCATTGTAGAGATCTTTCACCTCCTTGGTTAAATTTATTCCAAAATATTTAATTTTTTGTAGCTATTGTGAATGGGGCTGAACTTACAAATTGTTTCTCAGCCATGGCATTGTCTATCAATACAAAGACTATTGATTTTTATGTGTTGATTTTATATCCTGAAATTTTACCAAACTCTTATGAGTTCGAATAGTCTTAGTGGAGTCTTTTGGTTTCCCTATATTCAGAATCGTGTCATCTGCAAACAAAGATAATTAGACTTCCTCCTTTTACAAAGTTACTTTTCCTTACAGGAAAGCTTGGATGTTGAAGGGTTCTGTGATAGGATTCACATTTCAGAGTTAGATGCAGTTTAGATCTATTTCCCCCATGAGGGGCTGTGTTTATTCTCTTTGATCCCATTTCCTTATATATAAATGTAGTGATAACTTTTAAATCCTTCCAAGTTATGAGAATCAAATGAGAATTTATTGGAAACATCTGGCAGGAGTTGTTGCTCAATATCTTGTAGTTCTCCTCTATGGCCAGACACTGTTGGTTGCTTAACCAATATCCATATCCTCTTTCTATTTAATGCCAGAACCCTGATTTCATTCAGTCAGCTGTGTGTTTATTAATTAGATCACATTTCCCATCTTGCCTTGGTGCTAGATATGCCATGTGATTTGGTTTTATGAAAAATAAGAAATAGTTGGATGAGAGTTGTGAGAGGATACTCAGCTAATGCAGACTTTCTTTATTTCTTAACTCTTTTCCCCCCACTTCTCCTGGAAAGTAGATGTAGGGCTGGAGTTGTAGCAGCCATTTTGGATCATAAAGCAACTTTGAGGGTAGAGCCACGTGCTAAGGATTATAGAGAAAGATAGGTATCAGGATTCCTAACAATACTGCAGAGCTAGGATTGACTATGTCTGGCACACTCTAAAATGTGTGAACTATATGAATTTCTATCTGGTTGAAGTGTCTCTCATTTCTAGCCTTTGCTGTTAAATAGTGGAGTATAATTTCTAACCAATGCTATTTTCTCTTTTACCTATGCGATCTTACTTAATCATCACATTTATACTTTGATTTAGTATAGTCTTCTATACTTCTTCTGAAATGAATTAAGTATTTTACCCAACACCACATGTCTATTCTGTGTTCCTGCTGATTACACACTATTTTCAGTGCTCTTTTTGCTGCACAGATAAATCTTCTGTGTTTCCCATGTGTCTTGTGGGCACTATGACATGACCACTAAGTGGTCCAAATTCTGAGACCAGACTATCCAAATTTGAATCCTGGTTTTGCCATTTGCTCCTGGGAGGCTTACATGCAAGTTGTTTGACTTTCTGAGTCCCAGTTTGTTCCTCTGTACATGGTGATGACAACATAATAATATGTAGAGGTGGTGTCAGAATTAAATGAGATAGTACATGTAAAATGCTTGGCACAGTGCCTGCCATATAGAAGGCTATTCAGTGTTAGCTTTTACAAGTTCTTGTTGCTTTTTAAAAATTTAAGTTATACAAATTTCATGAATTTCATATATACAGATTTAGGAACATAGTGATACTTCCCACTCTAACCTCCCTCCTACCCACAGTCCAACCCTACCTCCTCTCTCTCCCATTCCTACTCTTAATTTTTTTTGAAGATTTATTTGTTTACTCGAAAGGCTGAGTTACAGAGAGAAAGGTTGACTCCCCAAATGGCTGCAATGGCTGGAGCTGGGCCAATCTGAAGCCAGGAGCCAGGAGCTTCTTCCAGGTCTCCTACCATGGATGCACTTGGGTCATCTTCCTCTGCTCTCCCAGGCACATTATCAGAGAGCTGGATCAGAAGTAGAGCAGCTGGGACTTGAACCGGCTCCCATATGGGATGCTGACAGTGCAGGTGGCTTTACCCGATACATCACAGTACCAGCCCCACTCTCAATTTTTACAAAGATCTAATTTCAGTTTACTTAATGATCATATAGTTAACCTTACACTAAGTAATGTGGGGAGCAACTCGGACTAGACTAAGTTACTGAAATTAAGACTTATTCTATGCATCTGCTCTCCCACAATATGGCGCTGAAAGGGAGTAAACAACTTTTACACAGCTGCCTCCAGTTCGACCAATAAACTGCAGGAGCTGCTCCTGATTGGAGGCGAGCAGCGTGCTCAGTGTGTGGGTAGCAGAGCTGGGATTGGTGGAAGAGGACTATAAAGGAGGAGAGAGACAACATGCACCAGGAACATCCGGATAACATCTGAGCAGCCCCCGAGAGAGCCGGCCGGCGGTGTGCCACTCCCCCGCGGAAGTGGGGAAAGTGGCAGGGGGAACCGCCCTTCCACGGAGGTGGAAGGATCAGCAGCCAACCCAGGAAGAACCAGCAGCAAACCCGGGGAGGGCCGAGCAGACAAAAGAACAGCGCAGGGTCTAGTGTCGTTCCTCCGTGAAGAGGGGGAGCGACAAAGTAAAAGAGTTAGAAAAATAGTATGAAGAAAAGAACCACTGTTCCTCAACAGAAGAGACCAGTACTATAAACAATCATCAAATCTCAAAATTTCCATTTCACTCCAATACATTACATTTTAGGTACTCTATTAGTTACCTTGGATCAGGGAAAATATTTGATATCTGTCTTTTTGGGACTGGTTTATTTTATTAATTATAATGGTTTCCTGCTATGTCCATCTTTCCATCTTGTTGCGAAAGATAGGATTTCTTTCTTTCTTTTGTTACTGCTGTGTAGTATTCCATGGTGTACATATCCCATAATTTCTTTATCCAGTTTTCAGTTGATGGGCATCTGGGTTGATTCTATATCTTAGCTGTCGTAAATTGAGACACAATGAACATGGGGGTATAGATAACTCTTCCATATGCTGATTTTTTTGGTTTGGATAAATCCCCAGGAGTGGGATGGCTGGATCATATGATAGGTCTATATTTCAGAGATATTGCCATACTGTTTTCCACAGTGGCTGCATCAGTTTACATTCCTACCACCAGCAGATTAAGGTACCTTTTTCTCCACATCCTCACCAGCATTTGTTTTTTTATTGATTTCTGTATGAAAGCCATTCTAACTGTGGAGTGAGATAAAACCTCATTGTACTACTCCTTTTTTCTGTACCATGTAAACAGATCTTCTCACTGGACACCAAGCCTCTGAGACCATAGCCAATCTTTGAATGATTTATCATATTTCTTCTGTTTCAGATTCCCGTCAGTGTTACGGAGTGTGGGTTTCCTAACTAATTCAGAAGTTTTAGCCAGTGCTAAGGTCTCACTCTCAGGGGGTACAAGTGGAAGCTCTCTGTAATGGTACCATGAAAGACTGGGGCACCCAAGGATCCTTGGTGACAGGAAGTGAAGTTTCTCTCATGTAAGAAATGGGACTACGTGACTATTAGGAATCCGGGTGGGGAAGAGCAGGACATAGGAGACTAACAGTTAAGAGAGTAAAGGTTCAAAAAAAATGTTGATACGATTATTCTATAGGATAAGGGCAGCAGATTAAAGCAAAAAACAAGAAGAAAGATGAGAAAGGAAGGGAAGAAAATCAAGAAAGGGCAGGAGAATCCCCAAGCCTGGTAGATTCTGGATGGCACATATTTCAGTTTTTGGGAGTTTCACGCTGTGCTGAGCTGACATGCATGGACAGGGGGAAGGGTTAGGGGAAAATTGCTTTCTTTTTTTATTCTAAGATTTTATTTATTTGAAAGGCAGAGTTAGAGGAGGGAGAGAGAGGGAGAGAGAGAATGAAAATCTTCCATTTTTAGTTCACTCCCCAATGGCCTCAATGGGCAGGGCTGGGCCAGGCCAATACCAGAAGCCAGGAGCTTCTTCCAGATCTCTCACATGGATGCAGGGGCCCAAGGACTTGGACCATCTTCTGCTGCTTTCCCAGGTGCATTAGCAGGGAGCTGGATCAGAAATGGAGCAGCTGGGACTCGAGTGTCCCTAAGGGTTGCATGCTCTGCAGAGAGTGATTTAACCCACTGAGCCCATTGCTGACCTTGAAAATTGCTTTCTATGGGACTATTCTCTAAAACTATTCTTATTATGTAATAGTTTTGTGACAAGGTGTTATGTTTTATGATGATGTAGACCACGGTAATGACCTCAGAGGAAGTGTTCTGAAGGTCTTCATGCAGGGAGGAGAAAGGTCCTCTTCTTTGTATTTGCTCCTCTGTGAGCCTATGGCAAGCACCTGCCCCTGTCTGGCATCAGCCCCTGTGTGTTGCTTACTTTTGAGGCTCTTTGTCACTTTCTTTATGTAATTTGCTATAATCTCCCCAAATTAAAATGGGTCTCTGTGCTGGTCCTCACATCAGTTGGGAGAGAGATTGAAAGACTGTCTCAGCCATGCTGGCGAGAGTGACCATGGGGAGGGACAGTAACTTGGAGCAGGCGTGTGTCTGGGGTTTGCCCACAGGGAAGCAGTCCATGGAGGCATAATCCTAGGCCCTGAGGGAGGTTGTGTGGTTATTCACCATGAGCATGTAGATAGGAGACACAGAAAGTCTTACATAGGCATGATGGCAGGCAGAAACACAAAGCAGAGCGTCCACTACCCAGCATCATGAGAGGGAAACCTAAAGCAAATTGCTAGCTTGAGAAAAATTCAAAATTCAAACCAGGATTTCTATTGAATGTGTATTGCTTTATACCATCAGAAAGTAAAAAAAAATTGTAAGCCATTGTAAATTGAGGATTCTGTGTACCTGGTTGCTGTGTGTTAAGCCCTTTATTTTTGAAAGGTTTGGAAGTTTCCTTTTGCTCTCTCTTGCCAGACCTCCCGCATCCACCCCCGATCCTGACACGTGTCCAGTCTTGTGTGCCTTACACAGATGTTCTCAGTTCCCAGTGGGAGTCTGTCAGTGATGAGTCAGCCCCTGTAGGACCAGTGATGGGACTATCTACCAGCTTCTGGGGGGCTGCCCCAGGTTCTCCTGGTAGACATGGCCCCAGGTAGGTCAGGAGTCAACTGTCCCTGAGAAACTGACGCAGGACTTTGGGAATCACAAAGAGTAGGATGTTGGCCATCAACAGAATTCAGAATTCAGGTACTGGGTTCAAGGCATTGGCTTTCTCCTCCCCCAAAACCATTGAAAACTGTGGTTTGCCACAACCCCATCCTTGTTTTAAAATATTGCAGGGCAGCCCTCCTTGTTTATCCTCTCTAAGTGACTCCTGAATCTATTGGAAAAGAGCTTTCCAAATTGAGCGATAAACATTGAAAGTTGACCTTGATCACAAAAATAACTTTGCAGTGTTGCATGTGCGTAGGAAACTTGGCTAAAAGCTGTCTCAGCCCCTAGGTGATTGCCAGGGAGTTTCTTAGATAATCACAGTGGGCATGTTGGAGAGATGCTCTGGGGATTTAGTGTTCTCAGGGCCCAGAACAGTCCAGATGCAGCTTCTTCCATGATGAGTTGGGGAGGGGCTTGCATCTGAATTCCCAAATGTACCCTCTAACATCTGCCCCCCATTTCCCATGACTCATATTGCAGCTCTGAGGCAGTAACAATGAGTGATTGTGCAGGAGCCCCTGCTTAGTAGTAGGTTTTTCCACTTTTTATTTTGGAAGCTTTTTTGTTGGTATTCAAGATATCTATTGTTAGGCAATAAAATCCCCAAATATAGTGGCTTAAAACAATAATCATCTAGTTTGCTTATGAACTTGCAATTTGGCTAGGGCTTGGCAGGGAGAGCTCATTTTGCTCCACAGAGTGTCATTTGGGGACATTGAAAGCTGGAGATGACTTGACGCCTGGGGACTGGTTCATTCACATGTCTGGCATTTATGCAGGCTGTTGGCTGGAACGTTTGTAAGAATGATCATCCAGAACACCTACATGACCGCTTTATGTAGCTGCTTGGCTTTCTCATAGTATTGTGGCTGGATCCCAAGAGACAGCATCCCAATGCACATTCTGCATTAGACAAGGCAAATGCACATGGTATTTTTATGACCTTGCCTGAGACGTCACTTACCACACTCTGTTGATCAGGATAATCTTACTCAGTTCTCGGAAATGTTCTTCTTTAGCATTATTTTTACAATATTACTTCTGATTCACTTGTTCTGGTCTCTTGTGAAAGAATACTAATCATCTATGTATTGGCTCACTTTTGTCATCACAACAAATAATTTTTCTTCTCTGTGTTTTCCTGTGCACCTGAGTTGCAGTCCTTATATTTATCCTCTCTATGTGATTTAATCTTCTCCAGTCACAATTCTGCTTTTTAAAGATTGATTTAAATTCTGCTATAACATTAAAAATATTACATACTTTAACTTTGCAGCATTTACAGCATTCTTGTTTACTTATTCTTTAATCTTTTTATCTTTTATTTCTTAAAATCAAGGTTTTGTATTAATTTTGCTACAGATAGCAAGTGGGAAGTATTTTTGAAAACCTGCTAGATTTTCCTTTGCTTACCTGACCTCTGGTTGCACTGCTTCCTAGTGAAGGGAGATTGTGACCCAGCATCAGCATTCTCCCTCCATTCGTTCCTACTGGCACTTTACAGAAGTTCCTCAACTTTCAGGTACATAAATGATGCTCTTCTCTGGTTTGAATCACAAGATTTTGTCCTTCTTTTTTACTCCCACGTTTTCATTCTTGTAATAAATTCAATGCATTCAGGGTAGAGGAATCTTGGGATTTCTGCACTTACATCACCTTTCCCTCAAGTCCCTCAAGTCCTGTTTGATCAACTTCCACTAGGACTTCTCAACCTTATCACTTTAGATGTTTGGGGCCAGATACTTCTTTATGGAAGGGAGCGTCCTGTGGAATGTTTAGCAGCATTGCTAGCATTACCCACTCGATACTGAGAGCAGCTTATCTTTCCTGTACTGACCTCTAGCTGAGAGCCACTGCTGTAGGGCTTCTGTGATGTGCCCTTACTAAGCAGTGGAATCCACAATTCGAGGGCAGCCCAAAGATCACCTGGTCCATCCTTCTTTTGTCAGGTGAAGAAGTTCTTACCTGCTTTCCACAAATGAAGCAAGAGGCTGAAGATGAGGAGAAAGGGGCAACCAAGACTTGCCAGAGGTTGCCCTACACTTCATTCTGACAGTAGCACTCAGGTTTCTTGCCTTCTAGAGCTTTCTGTTTGCTTCTTTTTTATTTTAAAGAATACAACTTCATGCATTTAATATATATGGATTTGAGAACATGATGCTTCTTCCCCCTCTACCTTCCTCCCATCTACATGCCCCCTTTCTTCTTCCTCCCTATTACTTTCCAATTCTTATTTTTTACAGAGATCTATTTTCAGTTAATCTTTATACTCATAAGATTAACCCTATACCAGGTACATAGTTGACTCTGTATGCTTCTTTCTTTTTTTTTAAATTTATTTATTTATTTGAAAGTCAGAGTTATACAGAAAGAGAGAGGGAGAGGTAGAGGTAGAGGTAGAGGTAGAGGTAGAGAGAGAGGTCTTTCATCTGCTGGTTCACTCCACACTTGGCTGCAACTGCCGGAGCTGCGCTGATCTGAAGCCAGGAGCTTCCTCCAGGTCTTCCCATGCAAATGTAGGTGCCTAAGGATTTGGGCCATCTTCTGCTGCTCTCCCAGGCACATTATCAGAGAGCTGGATCAGAAGTGGAGCAGCCGGGACTAGAACTTGTTCCCGTATGGGATGCTTTCACTGCAGGCAGCAACTTTACCTGCTGTGCCACAGCACCAACCCCTATATATGCTTCTTAATCCTGGCTCATTAGTAAATAATATGGGATATGGGATTCTTGGTTAGCAAACTTTGTCTACCTTCATGCATTTAAACACCTAGAATGACTTAACTGACCAACAATGCATATATGCTGGTGCTTCTGTTCTCTGAAAGCTGTCAGTTCCCTTTCTGTTCAGCTTGGCTCTGCAGGATTGAGTGAAGATGAGTGATGGGGAGAGATGGACATGGACATTAGAGTTTGATCCCCTGACCCTTTCTGGTCCTCATCAATGTCATGGAAGAGTTAGTTATGAAGAAACAGCACATGAGGGGAGTATTGCTTACTTTAAATCACAGGGTGTTTGAGAGAGAGGCCACAGCTCCCAGATAGAAAAATCCTTGGTAGCCAGTTCAGTGGAGGTTGGGCAAAAATTGTACTGGGCAAGCATGAATACGGTATAAAGGTAGAAAACATTTGGTCTGAGGTTAAGACATTGGTTGGGATACCTGGGTCATATAGATACCATATCAGAGTGCCTGAGTTTGAGTCCCAGCACTATTCTGACTTCTAGCCTCCTGAGAGTGTAGACTCTGGGAGGCAGTAGGTGATGGGTAACATGGTTAGGTCACTGCTACCCATGAGGGAAAGTCAGACTGTATTCCTCAACTCCTGGCTTGGATCTGGACCAGACCTGACTGATTTGTTTTGGGCATTTGGGGAGTGACAAAGCAGATGGGAGCTCTTTCTTCATCTCTGCCTCTGTCAGTCTGTCTCTGTGCTTTATTTTTTTTAATTATATTTAAGTTATATAAATTTTATGTGCTTCATGTACAGATTTAGGAAAATAGTGATATTTCCCACACTACCTAAAGGAGACAGTACAAGTTCATGCAACTGTTGAAATGATAGGTCTTTGGGAACAGCACAATCACATCATGTGAGTATTTTAGCTCATGAAACCCCAGGTGTGGTCTTAAAGGCCTCATTTAGTTTAGGGGCCTAGGGTAGCCCCCAGGGAGATAGATATGTTCCCCAGGAGCAAGATAGGGCTCTGTGGTATAGGCCTTCCTCGTCTACCTTCCTTCTCCATAGAACACAAGTTAGTTTTTCATATATGTTTGGAGTGTACTGATGTGGGAACAAGGCAGTAGGTGGGTCCTTCCTTTATTCCTGCTAGATTCCTTTCTCAACAATACCTGGAAAATGTTTGGAGAAGGAGAGACTGACTGCCTAAAATAAACCCTGGGGCCTCTGAGGTAGGAGGGTTGTCAGCCAGAGCTGGTGACTGTTCTCACCCCAGCAGTGGCTGCCCTGGTGGGTGGTCGGTTCCATGCTGTGTGCAAGGCTCTGGGATATGAAGCTTCTGTAAGGCAAATAGCTCCTGCCCCCAGGGGCTCGTGATACATTTGTGTAGACTGAAGAGAAGAGTAAGAATAGATGAGAAAGTAAAAACAAGTCCCTGCCTAACAACAACCACAACATCTCAAGACAGACTCTGCTCCGTTCCCATGGGTGGTTCAGACAGTCCGTGTCACAGGGTCCTGGAGAGAGAGTTGTTGCTGTACACTGAAGTGCTTGGGCAAGGCTTCTTGCTTGGCTCCTAAGGCTGGGAAGAAAAGGTGGCAGTAACCACCAAAGTGTTCCCTTCCCCAAATGATTTTACTTGCATTTGATTACCACAAACATTCTTCAAGGCTAACATTACTCGTGAACTCATTTCATGGATAAGGATGCAGAGGTTAAAAAAAAAATAGAATGAAATGGACATCTTGGGTATTGTACTACATGCCATATATTGTAGTTGGAATTTATATGGCTTCTTCTAATGCCCTTCAATCTTGTGACATATTATCATGATTGTTATCAATTTTATTCTGCCAATCCTATGATCAAGGAAGAGATGCTCAGCATGGCTAAGTCATCTTCTTAAGGCCATTCAGTCTGTGACTTCAAGTCCTAACCTTTTCTATATTCACCACATAAATATGACTTGGATAAGTAAACAGGAAGTGAGGGTAGTGTTTTCTGCAGGGAAAGTAGCAGTAGTGGTAGGCAGGAATGTACCTGGTATGCTTGGGGAAAAACCCAACGTTCATGTTGACCACAACAGGCTCTCTGGCGGGGAATAGCTATGGGATAACTTAGAGAGGTAGTAGGGTACTGGTGTTCTTTTGTGGTTGTAAATCCAGCAGGCTGTGTTGGATGAGTAGAAGGGGAGAGCCCAGAAAATGGCTAGGTCAGGTAGGTGAGAGTCACAGAACCAACACCAAGCAAAGTCCAGCTAGCCTGGGTTGATTGCATTGGGCCAAATATGCGTGAGCAGTTCATAAAGTGGACGTTGAGCTTTTAAGCACCAGTGACTGAGGAATGAAAGTGGACAGAAACAAGTATATTCCAAGAAGTTACTTGTTTGTTTTCTTTAAAGAATATCAATTTAATTGCTGGGCTGCTCTAGGATCATCAACAGTAAACACTACTGCTTAGTGCTTTGAAGGAGCAGAATCTGTCTGTGTTGCTGTTGCTGTATGAAACATCTCATAACACCCCTAGGACAGTGAAGATACTTACTGGCCAGGCCACTTGGTCCAACAATGGTTGAGCATATAATTCTTTTAAGGTTGAGTTGGTGGCCTCAAGTTTAAGAGTCAAGTAAATTTTTGATGTTCCTCTCGACAGTTACATGTATGGGATTATAGATTGACTCTTTCTGGTACTTGGGTTGTTGGGAAATGGGGAAGGGACTATTAGGGGACATGAAGTGCATGTGTAACATTCTTACTCATTTGGTATTGAGTCACTGAACACCTGCCACCTGCCAGGACTCTTCTGAGCACTGGGCACAGCGTGGTGAGGAGACTCATGGACGTCCATGCTGGAATCCCTTCCCCCAGCCAGCTGGGTTGAGAGGAGAGATGACAGTGTGGGGCTTTCTGGACATGAGTACTGTCTGGTGGGGGCTGTGCTCGCAAAAGGCTTGCTCTTCTCTTGAATTGTACATTTTGGCCAGAAATTCAAGTTGAGTCGCACAACCTCAGAATGAGTTCATGCACCTCTGCCTTTCCAGGAGGGAGCTGTGATGTAAGGGACACAGTCGTCCCCACCCTGAGGTTCAGAAGCCGTTTCCTTCCCCTCTCCCATCGGACACATCTGAGGCTTCTGTCTTGTGCCTGTGACTGCAGGAGCAGAGCTTGTCAGACCAGGCCAAGTTCCTTGGGAAGGGATTTTCTTGGAGAAGCTTGAACCACAAGAGTTTATGTAAAGGGTCCTTTATCCCTCACCACACTGAGTTTAATCTGGAAGAAGCTTGCAGACTTCAGGTAAAGCACTTTATTCTTTACATCTTTGCTATCTTTCCTATGTTCTATTTTAGTGAACATGGAAAAGAAACCTAACCTTAATAGGATCAATCATTTTTTTTTTTTAACTTATAAAACCCTCTTCCTCAATCTTTATTTTGTCTTTAAAAGTTCTGTTGCTCAGTTGGGCTTCAGATCCTTTCTGCCTTGTCTAGTTCACAGTGTGGAAAAGGTAGGTGACTCCTGAGTCCGATCGTTTGTAATGAGAGAAAAATCTTCAGACCTCTTGCTGCATGTTCCATATGTCACGTGCACACAGCAGGCCTGGGCTGTCACTCTCTTGTTGGCTGCTTGTCCTGGGGAGACAGGCAAGCATTGTTCTTGCAGAAGGAGAGAGCTGAGTTACAGCTTTACGAAGAACTTTCATGCTGCCTCTGAGCCTCTGGCAGCTGTTCAACCCCAAGCGCAGCTTCAGTTCTCAAGGTTTCAATGAAGCTTTTCTGACCAGGGGGCCCCATGCACTCTCTGTGGTTGGTGGGGTGGAATTAGCACTGGACTAGGGATAAAAACTCTGCATTCGGTTCTGGATCCTTCATGGATGAGCCATATGGACAGGCAGTTAACTTTTTTTTTAAGATTTATTTATTTGAAAGGCAGGGTTACAGAGAGGCAGAGGCAGTGGCAGAGAGAGAAAGGGAGAGAAAGGAGTCTTCATCTGCTGGTCACTCCCCAAATGGCTGCAATGACTGAAGCTGAGCCGATCCAAAGCCAGGAAGCCAGGAGCTTCCTCTGGGTCCCCCACATGGGTACAGGGGCCCAAGCACTTGGACCATCCTCCACTGCCCTCCCAGGCCACAGCAGAGAGCTGGACTGGAAGAGGAGCAGCCAGGACTCGAACTGGTGCCCATATGAGATGCCAGCACTGCAGTCAGCAGCTTTATCCACTATGCCACAGCAGCTTAATTTTTCTAGTCTTAATTTTTTCATTCCTAACAAAGAAAATGATACCATCTCCCTGGAATTCCTGAGAGGCCCAAGTATGACAATGGACATGAAAGGCATGTACAAACTATATTGTATATGAGTGTTTGGGACCATCCCAGTTTGATCCAACATTCAGACAATCCACGTGTCTCAGGGCATCTTATGATGTGGTGGCACTGGTGTCTGCTGGGCTATGATTTGGGCCAGTTGATGGGTACAGGAAGGCTGTGGTCTGCAAAGGGGAGGGCAGAAGGGAGAGTAGCAGGGACAGTGGATGATAAGCAAATATAAGGGCATTGATGGAGAGGGCTACTGGCTGAGGCAGAAGAGCTTATTTTCAGGAGAGACTTGGTGAGGTCAAGAAGTTCAAATGGAAGTGCTTTTGGGCTCAAGGCACAGAGCAGGGAGAGAACTCTTCTCTGCCCCTCTGCACAGAATTCAGCATGGGGTTGTCTTGGTCCGGGTTGCTGAGAAGGCTGCCGTGTTAGTCTGTTCAGGGTGCTACAACAGATTGCCATCTACTGGGTGGCTTATACACAGCAGAAATTCATTTCTCCCACTTCTGTAGAGTAGGCAATATAAGATCAAGGTGCCATGGAATTTAATGTCTAGTGAAAGCCTGCTTTTTTATTCTCAGCACCTTCTTGTCGTGTCCTTGTGTCATGCAAGGGCAAAGCAGCTCTGAGACATCTTTTTTTAATTTTTTTTTATTTAGTAAATATAAATTTCCAAAGTACAGTTTATGGATTACAATGGGCCCCCCCATAACTTTCCTCCCACTCGCACCCCTCCCATCTCCCGCTCCCTCTCCCATTCCATTCACATCAATTTCATTTTCAATTATCTTTATATATAGAAGTTCGATTTAGTATATATTAAGTAAAGATTGCATCAGGTTGCACCCACACAGAAACACAAAGTGAAAAATACTGTTTCAGTACTAGTTACAGCATTACCTCACATTGGACAACGCATTAAGGACAGATCCCACCTGAGAAGTAAGTACAGAGTGACTCCTGTTGTTGACTTAACATTTTGACACTCTTGTTTATGGCGTCAGTAATCTCCCTAGGCTCTAGTCATGAGTTGCCAAGGCTATGGAAGCCTTTTGAGTTTGCTGACTTTGATCTTATTCTGACAGGGTCATAGTCAAGGTGGGAGTTCTCTCCTTCCTTCAGAGAAAGGTACCTCCTATTTTGGCCCCATTCTTTCCACTGGGATCTCACTCGCAGAGATCTTCATTTAGTTTTAGATTTTTTTTTTTTGTTGCCAGAGTGTCTTGGCTTTCCATGCCTAAAATACTCTCATGGGCTTTTCAGCCAAATCTGAATGCCTTAAGGGCTGATTCTGAGGCCAGAGTGATGTTTAGGACATCTGCCATTCTATGAGTCTGCTGTTTATCCTGCTTCCTATGATGGATTGTTCTCTCCCTTTTTGATTCTATCAGTTAGTATTAGCAGACACTAGTCTTGTTTGTGTGATCCCTTTGACTCTTAGACCTATCAGTGTGATCAATTGTGAACTGAAATTGATCACTGGGACTAGTGAGATGGCATTGATACATGCAACCTTGATGGGATTGTATTGGAATCCCCTGGCACATTTCTAACTCCACCATTTGGGGCAAGTCTGATTGAGCATTTCCCAAATTGTACATCTCCTCCCTCTCTTATTCCCACTCTTATATTTAAGAGGCATCACTTTTCATTTAAAATTTAAACACCTAAGAATAATTGGGTGTTAATTACAGAGTTCAACCAATAGTACTAGAACAAAACAAAACAAAAATACTAAAATAGATAAAGTATTACATTGTACATCAACAATCAGGACAAGAGCTGATCACGTCACTGTTTCTCATAGTGTCCATTTCACTTCAACAGGTTTCCCCTTTGGTGCTCAGTTAGTTGTCGCCAATCAGGGAGAACATATGATATTTGTCCCTTTGGGACTGGCTTAATTCTCTCAGCATGATGTTTTCCAGATTCCTCCATCTTGTTGCAAATGACTGGATTTCATTGTTTTTGACTGCTGTATAATATTCTCTAGATACATGTCCCATAATTTCTTTATCCAGACTACTATTGATGGGCACTTGGGTTGGTTCCAGGTCTTAGCTATTGTGAATTGAGCAGCAATAAACATTAGGCTGCAGACCTCTTTTTTGTTTGCCAATTTAATTTCCTTTTGGGTAAATTCCAAGGAGTGGGATGGCTGGGTCGAACGGTAGGGTTATCTTCAGGTTTCTGAGGAATCTCCAGACTGACTTCCATAGTGGCTTGACCAGTTTGCATTCCCACCAACAGTGGGTTAGTGTCCCTTTTTCCCCACATCCTCTCCAGCATCTGTTGTTGGTAGATTTCTGCATGTGAGCCATTCTAACCGGGGTGAGGTGGAACCTCATTGTGGTTTTAATTTGCATTTCCCTGATTGCTAATGATCTTGAACATTTTTTCATGTGCCTGTTGGCCATTTGGATTTCCTCTTTTGAAAAATGTCTATTGAGGTCCTTGGCCCATCTCTTAAGTGGGTTGTTTGTTTTGATGTTGTGGAGTTTCTTGATTTCTTTGTAGATTTTGGTTATCAACCCTTTATCTGTTGCATAATTTTTAAAATATTTTTTCCCATTCTGTCGGTTGTCTCTTCACTCTCCTGACTGTTTCTTTTGCAGTACAGAAACTTCTCAGTTTGATGCAATCCCAATAATTAATTTTGGCTTTGATTGCCTGTTCCTCCAGGGTCTTTTCTAGGAAGTCTTTGCCAGTACCCATATCTTGCAGGGTTTCTTTAATGCTCTCTAATAATTTGATGGTGTCAGGTCGTAGATTTAAGTCTTCAATACATGTTGAGAGGATTTTTGTGTAAGGTGTAAGGTAGGGGTCTTGCTTCATGCTTCGCACGTGGAAATCCAGTTTTCCCATCACCGTTTATTGAATAGACTGTCCTTACTCCAGGCATTGGTTTTGGATCCTTGATCAAATATAAGTTGGCTGTAGATGTTTGGATTGATTTCTGGTGTTTCTGTTCTGTTCCATTGGTCTATCCATCTATTTCTGTACCAGTACTATGCTGTTTTGATAACAACTTCCCTGTAGTATGTCCTGAAATCTGGTGTTGTGATACTTCCAGCTTTGTTTTTGTTGTACAAGATTGCTTTAGCTATTTGAGGTCTCCTGTGTCTCCATGTGAATTTCAGTATCATTTTTTTCAGATCTGAGAAGAAGGTCTTTGGTATCTTGATTGGGATTGCATTGAATCTGTAAATTGCTTTTGGGACAATGGACATTTTGATGATATTGATTCTTGTAATCCATGAGCATGGAAGATTTTTCCATTTTTTGGTATCCTCTTCTATTTCTTTCTTTAAGATTTTGTAGTTCTCATCATAGAGATCTTTAAGGTCCTTTGGTTAAGTTTATTCCAAGGTATTTGATTGTTTGTTTTTGTAGCTATTGTGAATGGGATTGATCTTAGAAGTTCTTCCTCAGCTGTGACATTGCCTGTGTATACAAAGGCTGTTGATTTTTGTGCATTGATTTTATGTCCTGCTACTTTGTCAAACTCTTCTATGAGTTCCAATAGTCTCTTTTAGAGTTCTTTGGATCCCCTAAATAAAGCTACATATAATCTGCAAAGAGGGATAGTATGAGTTCTTCCTTCCCAATTTGTATCCCTTTAATTTCTTTTTCTTGCCTAATGGCTCTGGCTAAAACTTCCAGAACTATATTGAGTAGCAGTGGTGAGAGTGGGCATCCCTGTCTGGTACCAGATCTCAGTAGAAAAGCTTCTAACTTTTCCCCATTCAATAGGATGCTGGCCGTGGGTTTTTCAAAAATTGCTTTGATTGTATTGAGGAATGTTCCTTCCATATCCAGTTTGCTTAGAGTTTTCCTCATGAAAGGGTGTTGTATTTTATCAAATGCTTTCTCGGCATCTATTGAGATAATCATATGGTTTTTCTTCTGCAGTCTGTTAATGTGGTGTATCACATTGATTGTTTTGCGAATATTGAACCATCCCTGCATGCCAGGGATAAATCCCACTTGGTCTGGGTGAATGATCTTTCTGATGTGTTGTTGCTTTCTATTGGCCAGTATTTTATTGAGGATTTTTGCATCTATGTTCATCAGGGATATTGGTCTATAATTTTCTTTCAATGCTGCATCTTTCTCTGGCTTAGGAGTTAAGGTGATGCTGGCTTCGTAGAAAGAATTTGGGAGGGTTCCCTCTTTTTCGATTGTTCTGCATAGTCTGAGAAGATTTGGATTTAGTTCTTCTTTAAATGTCTGGTAGAATTCAGCGGTGAATCCATCAGGTCCTGGGCTTTTCTTTGTTGGGAGGGCCTTTATTACTGTTTGAATTTCTGTCTCAGTTATGGGTCTATTTAGGTTTTCGATGTCTTCCTGGTTCAATTTAGGCAGGTTGCATGTGTCCAGGAATCTATCCATTTCTGATAGGTTTCCCTGTTTGCTGGCATACAAGTTGGGACATCTTTTGTAAGAGCATCAATCCTACTTCCAATGGTGTAATCATCCCCACCAGCCCCACCTCCCAGCACCCTCACACTGGGGAGTAGGTTTGAGCAGATGAGTTGTAGGGGCATGCAAACATTCGAGCAGCAGCATTCTTCTGTGAGAGGCAGGAGCAGTCTTGCCTCGGGTACTGCGTTGTCAGAGTTCATGTGCACTGGCAAACGCATCCAGCTGGTATGGCGTTCCTCCTTGGGTATTCCATGAGAGGGTGTAACAGGGCTTTGAGGGGAGGACAGTGAAATCTTAGAGTTCTTAGGAAATATCCCCTTGGTCCCATCAGAAGGAACTGGTGGGTCTCTCACAAGAAGCTGGAGGGCTTGAGCTATTCACATGGGAGCAGAAGCTCATGAAGATGAGTTGCCTTTTACACAAGGTAGTAAAACCTGGAATGATACAAACACAAGGAATCATCATTTTAGGTACCTCTGAAACATCAATGGTGAGGGGAGAAGAAGGGAGTTTAGAACCTTAGAAACTAATTAGCAAATCTATGTTGTCTTAGCAACTCAGTCTCTTTAATGCCCCATTTCCTTATGTCAAGAATGGAAATGTTATCACTTGCCCTGTAGAGTAATCAGGAAATCAGACATAGTATAAATGGTAGGAGCAGTGGAATATCCACTGTGTGATAGATACTTGATAAATCCCAGCTCTTGTTATTAGGAATACGTGCAGGCCAGGCCCTGTGTTCCAGTGAAGGAACTGCAGAGACTGACATGCCCCACTCTTCAGAGCACGGGTGATTGAACTCAGGGAGATCCTCTTGTATTTAGGCCCCTCAACTAGAGCTATTCTTAGCTGTGCGGGTTGCAGAGTGAGGGCCTGCTGGTCAGTGTCCCCACCTAGCCCCAGAAAAGCCATCTGTTTCAGTTTCCTTTTGCTATTCTAACAAAACAATGCAAACTTAGCTACCTAAAACAGCACAAACTTATTAGTCTGCAGTTCTGGAGTTGAAAAGTCCAAAGCGATCAGTAGGACTGTACTTTTCTGGAGGATCTAAGGCAGAATCTATTTCCTTACCCTTTTCAGTTGCTGCAGGCTGCCTGCCTCCCACGGCATGTGGCTCCTTCTTCCATCTTCAAAGCCAGTGGTGTCACATCTTCACATCTGTCTCTTTGCCTCTGCTTCTGGCATCACAGTCCTTCCTTCTGGCTGTTGCTGTTCTGCCATCCTGTGGGCCTTATGAGGACCCCAGTGTTTGCTCTGGGTCCACACAGATAATCCAGGACACTCTTCCCAGCATAAGACCCTAAAGAGTCACTTTCCCACGTAAGGCACCATATTGACAGGCTTGGGGGGCTGCTCAATGGACCCATATTTGAGCTCAGCAGTGGCTGGGTTCTGGAAGAGTTTTGTGCAGTTCAGTGAAACAATCTCAGTGGGGTCTAAGAAGTTTACTCAAAAGTGGGTGGGGCATATGTCTGATAGAATTGAGATGTAGGGATTCCAAATGGGAGGCTACTTCAAGAGACTATGTGGGACATGTGAGGACTTGAATTTGGGTGATACCAGTGGACTGGCCCAGCCCTCCTTTGAGGGCACATTTTTTCTCTGGGGCTGGGTATACCACAAGGGAAGGAATCTCTGTTTACCTTAGTCTGTGCACGTCATTGGGGAGAATGATAAAAGTACCCAGTGCCATTAGTTTTTAAGGCAGTCCAGCTAAGACAAATCTCCTTTGAGCATGTCATTGGTGGAAATTCTGGTCAACTGATGGTTGGTTTTTGAAGCAGTCAGGGGAGATCTCAAGGAGTGAGAAGAACCATGGAGAAGGATTGTATGATCTACATATTTGAAGAAAGGCAAGAAGCCAGATCATGCTCCTTGACAGGTTTCCTCATATGTGGTTCTGTCACACCAAGTTAGACAATTTCACAGTCCAAAGGAGTCATCCTGTGGAATGTAAAGACTTCGGACTAGAGATCCAAAGTAATCAAAAACCTCTAGAAACACTCACTCCTATTGTGATGCCATGTTTACTTTTTCACAGAAGATCAGATTTTAAAAATTTCTGTGCTGTACTAAATTTTTGCTTTGTTTTCTTTGGCATCTATGCAGGATACAATGGATGAAGTGACAATTGCTAATCTCCATCCTTAGTCAAAATAAGCACAATTTTGAATTAGAGTTGGGACTTCTCCAAGATACATTCCCCAAAGACTTCTCAGTCTGTGATTTGAACACCATTGTATTTCCTCTGTGATTTGCAGAACATTATTTCTGCTGTATTTTCTGAGAAGCTGAGCCTGATTCACAAGGGCTTTAGCACAGTGCAAAAGGCAACATAACTGCTCCTAATAGCCATTTTGACCTTGAGAAATCCCCATATGTCCATTGATTTCATTAGGTTGGCCAGAGAGAAACTGCACTGGGATGTAAAGCTGAGAACACAGGGCGTGGAGACCTCTAACTTGGGATTAGACGCTTCCATGTAATGGGTTACCTCCCAAGTTTTTTCTCTTTTGTTACTGGTCACTGATGGGGAAAGGCAGGAAATGATATACTTCTGTGGAAGGAGGCAGGCTGCAGCATATTGCTGGCTATTGGTCTCAGCCACAGTAACTTTGCATTTGGAAGTTTCCTGTCAAGTTAAACTGTAGAGTGTCAAGATGTGTCCCCTGGGACAATGGGTGTGCTGTGCTGTTGTCTTTTTGGGAACTAAGTTCGCTATGTCAGATGGCCATTTTTGTGCAGGTGATATTGCTTATGGTTGGGCCAGTGGCAAAAGTTGGTTTGAAGAGGTTTACCCCCACTTGGCCATTGCTGGCCTGGTGCTCAGAACTTCCACAGCCTTAGGACCTGATGGGGGTGGGATGCTTAGACAGGGGACTAATCTTTAGGAGAGTTCTCAAGACTGGCTCTCCTTTTCTGCCAAGGTTACTCTCTCTTCATGTATATCATTGACGAGGGTTCCAGAAGAAAGCTGGGAAAGTGAATTTTGGGGCCAATTCTGAGCAGGGTGAAGCCTAGGATAAGGAACAACTATCTGGATTATGGTTCACAGTTGCAGGTTTCCTGTACAGAAGCATTCCATGGCTTCTCTCCTGGTCATGGGCTATCAGGGTTTCCAAATAAGCTCATATTCAGATTTGGATCTCCTTCCTCCTAAATGGAGGGTCATTTGGTCTCTGGAATGTCTCACAAAATCAAGACAGGATGAGAGTTTATATTTGTTCTACCAGAGAGCCTACTGTTTAGCAAGAGTTCTAGAAGCATTCATCATTCTCCCCTTTAATTCTAAGCATGATCCTACCAAGTGTAGGTAATATTATATAATTTTAAGGAGTAGAAAACTGAGGCTTGGAGAATTTGATCCCTTTGTCTGCATTCATTAAAGAATTAAGAGGTGGAGCCCAGATTAGAACCAAATTTCACGTTTCTCCAAGTCACTGTGCTGCTCCTTTCACATTCAGTACTGGACCAGGAGGCAGTAAGTCCAGTAAGTAGGGGCTTCTGCTATCAGGCTGTGAGGCTTTGGCTGAGTCTTTGTGCTCAGTTTCCTGTTTTAAATATAGGAAGGGGAACTCTCCACTACCTCATGAAGATCTGCTAGGGCTAGCATTTGCTGTGAAGAAATGAAACTTTTAGAAGAAGTATTAAGCTTTAATGTAAGTAGTTCACCAACATTAGTCAGTATTGATGGAGTGCTTTTTTTTTCACTTCCCTGACCCAAGTATTGTGCAAACAAAATGAAACAGGCTGGGCCCAGCCCTCCAGGCACATGTGATAGTCACTTAAGCTAGATTAGTTTTAGAGGATAAATAGGAAAAAGAAACACATCAGTGATTGCACAAATATAAACAGATATAGAACGTAAGCAAACTGGTTAAAAACAAAATGTTCTCTTAGAGGAGTAAAAAAAAATTTTCTTTGGGGGAGTAAAATTATCCTGCAGAACTCTGAAGGGTAAAGGAGATGTTTTGGTTAGAGTGAGTTGCAATGAGGAAAACCACCCATTCCCTGCTGGTGGTGGTCTTTTCTTGGGGTTTATGGACAAGTTTGAAAAAAGGATTTTAGTGTGGGGGGGGTATAGATGGAAAAGCATCCTGGATATAAAGAAGGAAGTGTCTGGTAGCATGTTGTCTTCTGAGAGATGGCACACACTCATGTGTGCTGTTCTATTGAATCTTAATTCTATGGGGGCATCAACCCTGCAATGTGGAGTAGTTAACCCATTTTAAGAGTGAGGAATTGGAAGCTCAGAGAGGTATGTGGCCGATTTGGGTTCTAGCTTGTTTGGTTCTGACTTCAAAGTTCATGTTCTCGCTATCCCAGGCACTAGTTTGCTCTGAGAGGGATCTTAGAGTTCAGAATGGGACATGTTGTCAGAGGAAGACAGAAGGAGGCAGGAAGAAGACACAGATAGGCGAGTTGAGTCATCCTGGAGGCATGCCATGGTCTGGCCATGTCTTGGGTCCCTTGATGTGTGTTGCTGATAGGAGTATTGCAGTTCCTGAGCTTTACCTGATAGGGAAGGAGAACTAGAGGTGAAGGCCCTAGGTGGGAGGTATGTGAGAGGTGGGAGGTACGTGAGAGGTAGGAGGTACGTGAGAAGCCAGGAGTACCAGCAGCCCTGACCAGGTCCTGGCTGGCGGGTGCTATCTGTGAGGGTGGGTAGTAAAATCACATCGGGTTGTTAGAGTTACCTCCCTTCTCCCACATCTCTCTATGAGGAGAGTCCCCAGCCTCTGTGCTCATCCTGAATGCCAACTCCTCTGAGCTGGTGCCTTGTCTCATGTCACGGAGCACTGCTGCCCTCTTCCCCTTTCTACAGAGACCTAGTGCATTCAGCTTGATATGGGAGTATTTTGTACATGCCGTGTGCCTCTGAATGGGGACCTCCTTCGGGTGAAGAACATTTTACTCCTGTCAGGGGTTCTCTGCTATGTGGGTTAGAAGAGGTACTAAACCAAGTGCATGGAGTTGAACAGAAGAAATAGGGAGGTGATGGTGACTGAGTCAATAATTCTTGGCTGGAAGGGGTAAGTGTTGGCTGTGGTCATGCCTTCAAGCATTTCAGGCTCTGTTTGGCCCCTCCTTTAGACCCTCTAAATCTCCAGGAATAACACGGCTCCTTCTCCTACACCTGTGGGCAAGATGGAGGGGAAGAAGGAAAAAAATTTCATATGCTAAATACCTATGATAAACCAGACCCTTATTAAGTTCACATTTCCTGAATTATAAGATGACATAGGTTTTGGAAAAATATCTTTCAGAAAAAAAATAAGAAACTACTGTATGTTGCACAAACACGTGAGCTGTGAGATCCGTTTTGATTTCAGAAAGGAATTATGAGATGTGACGCAAGCTCAGTGGCCTGTCCAACCGTGTGCTTCTCCAGACCAGTGCAATCAAACCTCCTCCTCCAAAGGAAAAAAAATCTACTTGGCGACGTTCACTGCCCCTCCCTCTACTTTGAAGTTAGTTTAACGAATATTTTAATGGCTCAAGCTTGCCCTGCAAGCGCTCTCTCTAATCCCTGATTTTCTTAATATGTTATTTCTAAAAAAAGTACTGAACTCTCTCCAGGAGGGCAACTGGTAAATAGGTTTTTTTTTTTTTTTTGCCATCCAATCATTTTCCCAGTAAACATATGATCTAACGTACTCCTTATGTATCTAACGTGTCTATGTTCTAAAGTAGGTAGTTATTCCCACTTTCCAGAGGGAGAAACAAGTGCAGAAAGGTAAACTCACGTCCTAACCTACAAGGAATGGCAGAGCCAGGATTTGAATTCAGGTTGGTCTGACTGTGAAGTTTTTCAGGATGTGGGGCTACTTCCTAACATTCATCTCTGTTCATGTGGTCTCTCTCTTCCTTGGAGGGAGCAAGTGCTGAACTTGGTATTAGGTGCAAAATACGAGAATCTACCAGAATTGGAACCTGCTCTGGGCTGGGGCAAATATGGAGGATGGAATGGGTGAGGCAGAGATGAATGTTTCTGACTCTCAAGCTTACAATCCAGCCAGGGAAGTGGGACTTGTTCTGAGAAAGTCATGAGGCTTTGAAAATATAATCCAAGGCAGTAGATACAGGAGTTTGCGAGGGAGGAGAAGGCCTCAGGGAGACCTCCCAGTAGAAAGACAGGACAGGAGTGAAATGCAGTGACTGACATCTAATGACACCTGCTACCCCTTGCCTGCATCCTGCGGAAGCCTGGGTAATGGAGGGCACTGTCCCTTTCATTCTGGAAATGTGCCTTTGAGTGAATAAGGAGCCTGCACCCAGGAGCTTTACTGCACCCCTAACATTGGGAGTTGGGAGACACAGAGTTTTACAGAGTACTTTAGAGAACCTAATATTAAGTTTACAAAGGTTCCATTGTTTGGTAAAGGAAAAGGCTTTATACTACCTTGCCTGTATTCTCTCTGACCTTTTAGATGCGCCTGGGGGCTTAGAGGGAGAGCTGTGGAATGTTGTGCATTGATTGTTCTAAAAGTCATTCCTGGATGAATATTGATTTTTTTTTTTGAAGTGCTGGATGTTGGCTGTTTTTTGTTTCTTTGCTCCTGTGTTAGGTGCTTTTTTTTTTTTTAATGCCATGTGCACTGTTTGAATGTTTGGCAATAGTGGAGATGTCAACGTGTTACTTTATAGGTTTAGCATTAAAAGTAGAGATGGAGAAAGGACGAGAAGATGGAGTTGAGCTTTTGAGACAAAGGAGAGGATGAGGAAGGCGCAGAGAGAAAAGTGTGCTGCTGAGTCCCCAGGAGGGTTGAGAAGGGCTCAGACCGTGTAGTGTCCCTTGGCTTGCAGCTGCCAGATTTTTGATGCTATAAACTGAATGCAGGCCCACTTGGGGTGTTTTCCTTGTTGGCTTCCCTCCCCACTCCAGTTTGTCAGAAGTGCTCATTCATTTTCTCCGCTGAGCCTTTGGGATTTTCCTACTGACATAGTTCTTTCTGTCTGGCTTTCCCTTCTCATGGTATTTGCTTAGAAAGACATTTGTTAGAGCAGTGCAGTAGCTTTTGTGACGTGGGAGATGTGTTGGGGATGCTTGTCTGGGACAATGAAGCTTGAGTGGTCAGCCTCCCCAGCTCAGGGTGCATCTCAAGGCAGAGAAATTGGCAAGGATCTGAGATAGCAGTGGATGAGGGTTCCCAAGGAAACCCAGCGGCTGGCACCCCAGAGCTTTTCCAGACATGCTTGTCCTGAAATACTTTCTGAAAGGACCCAGGCCACCACATCTTTTTTGAGGTGGAGACCGTGTGACATGAAAGAGGACTGGACTTGAGTTTTGCAGACATTCTCTGCGTTAATGGAATTCCAGTTTCTTTTACCATAGAGGATGTGGTTGGGACTCAGTCTGTTTTCATTTACCCTCACATAGATTTCATGAAATTGATTTACAGAGAAACTGCATTTTATGTGTCTAGGCCCAGCTCAATTTACTCAGATGGTGTTGACTCTCCAGCAGAGTCCTGCCTGCTCCACTCTATTCTTTCCACCATGCTGGCTATGTCTGTGTCTCTGAGCTTCCCCTCTTCGACTTAATTGGCATCCATTAATAATAGTTCTAATGATGACAGCAGGAAATACTGCCTTTGGGTCTAGACCTGGCATTTACGTCCCAAAAGGTGAAAATATAACTGGAGGTGCAAACATATAAAAACAAAACTAAACTATGCCCAGAGTCTATCCAGCTTCCTATCTAGGACTGCTGCCATCTGTTTTCTGAGACTGGACGCTGGTGCTCCGGAAGCTAAGGAGGAGTGCTCCCCTGGGGACGAGCCCCGCCTCCTCGAGCTGAGCAGTAGCGCCATTCTGCTGGGTAGCATGGAAGCCTGCTGTGTCCCTAGATCTGGGTTGATCAGTGGAGCTGCCTGAACTCAGGAGGGGCACCATGGACCCAGTCCTGCTCCTAGAGGCCTGGAAGGGTGTGTTTCCTTCCAGTACTCCTCATTTTAATTCTGTATTTTTAGGGGCAGGTGCTTGGCACACTTAGGATGCCTGCATTCCATATCAAGTGCCATCCTGTATCATATGAGTCCTTCCTTCCAATTCCACCTTCCTGCTAATTCACACCTCAAGCCTTGTCCAGGAATCCCTGGGCCTGGCTTAGAAGGCTATTGGCTGCTCTGGTTTTCCTTCTTCAAAGTCACAGACAAGCCTGAGACAGCACTTCCTGTGTCTCTCTATCCTCTCCATGCCACATAAAGGGTTGGAGATCTGCCTCATGACAACAATAGCCTGGAATAGGTGCTGATAGCTACTGGAGATAGGCATGTAATCTGTTCTCTCTGGATTCTCTTGTTCTGGGTATATTTCTGACCATCATAAATAAATTACATTTATTTAGTGCTTTGTATGCATCCAGCAAGAACCATGTTTCATTGCACACATTCAGTAATCCTCTAGAGCAAGTTCTATTAGACTTCATTCACAGATGTAGTAAATTGTTTACTGATGAGGCAAATTGATGTGGTCAGATTCACACCGTGTGTAGGAGCTGTAGCAGGGATGTAAATCCAGGCAGTGGGACCCACGAGTTGACCTTGCTTCACCTGGGTGGGGATTGAAGGTAAAGCCAACAGTGTTTCCTACCTCTCAGGCTTGTGTTTCTGTCAGTGATTGTCCATGAGGTTTATTCTGAGATTCCAAGTGATAGAAGCAACACCCCCGCGGTAAGCAGAATAATGACCTCCAGCCTTCTCCATCAGATGACCAGATTGTTCTTTCCAAAACCTGGGACTATGTGACCGCCAAGGGCATTGTTCAGATGTGGTCCAGTGAAGGACATGGGGATGGGGTTGGCCTCAATTGCCCGGGTGGACCCACTGTAAGCACAAATGCTTATCAGAAGATGATGAAGTAGGAGAGTCCCAGAAGTGAGGGCAGCAGCAGAGGTGGGGGGGGGAAGGGGAGAGGGACGACTGCTGGCTTTGAAGGTAATGGTGGTCCATGGGCCAAGGAATGCAGGTGACCTCTAGAGAATGGGAAAGGCAAGGAACAGATCTTCCCTGACAGCTTCCAGAAGGAACCCAGCTCTGCCAAAAATCTTGGATTCCTCACTCCAGAATGGCAAGATGGTAAATTTGTGCTGTTGTAAGTCACTAAGTTGTGATAATTTGTTTCAAGAGCAACAGGAAACTCATGTAATTTCAAATGCAACTTGATCATCTATTGCCTCCTTGAAATTACAGCCTCAATCTCACTGCCTTTGGGGTGCTTGTCTTTTTTCTTACTGAGCCCACATTTTTCCAATTCCCGGTAACACTGGGGCCTATTTTTTAGACTTAGATTTTGAAAAGTCCCAATAGACTTGCTAGTGTTTTAGAGAAGGAGACCAATGTCCTGTGAAGGTGTCAGCAAGCTAGGAAAACAAGCAGCTGTGCAGGGGCCCCGGGTGACAGGCCAAGCTGGGGGCTTCCTAGGAATTTGCCTTAACTAGGAAACCTGATTAGTTAACGACTTGCAGCTCTCCTCCTGCCTCGAGTGGTTTCCTGCCACCCCTGTACCTGGAGTCAAGTCCCCCTAAAGCATTCCATGTGTATCACAACTGTGCTACAGGCCCTCAACAGGAGTCAGATGACGATGTTTGTCCAGGGTGGTAAAGGAGAAATGGCTTCTTTGAAGTCAGGGTGAGGAGGCAATACTGGTGTTTAATTTTGCTAGGGGATACTCAACTGCAGGGAAAAAGGCAAGATACTATCTCTGTGAGGAGCATAGCTTGGCCACAGTGATATGATCAAAATGAATTTTCTAGAGGGTGTTAATGTACCTCATTGCATGCCAATTACCACTTTTCAACCCCAGGATTTGGGTGTATGCATTCAAAGAAGTGGGCACTTAAGAGCTCGGTGAAACTGAGGACTGTCAACTCATGCAACGAACAGAGGCAGCCCATGTGAGGTGTACTCTCTAGCAGGTAGACTGTTGCACCCATTTTATCCAGCAAGGACTGAGTTATCTTTAGCACCAGTACTGTAACAGTTAAATCACACGCGTACCTTTTGCTGTGCTGCTCTGTTACCACTGGGTGTTTGATAACCACTAATCACCTGTGTGTCTAAGAATACACATGACCCTTTTGCTTTGCTGCTCAAAAGAAGCAATTTTATAACTGAATTTCTTATTATGAGCTTATAGTTGTTTGGAAAAACCTTGACACCCTCCACAACGTGGCAATTGTCCTCTTTAAATTTTCACAAGCATTAGCAAGGACTATTGGAAGTAGACCAATTACAGGTTGTATAAACACATCTCAGCAGCTACATCTACAAGCATAAAGAAACCAGTTCTTCAAACAGTAAGAAAGCTATCTTAAGCCTAGGAGACATTTTGGTTATTTAAATAATGTTGTGGATTTCAAAGTTTTAAGCTAAAAACCAAACAAGTTGCTGTGAGTAGTCTAGTAAGTCAGGCTTTATAATAAACCAACTATCTACTTAATCTTCTAGAAGAGTATATCAAGTTAGCATGCTGTATATCTTGTACTCTTTGTCAATTAAATATTTTAAACTAAATATTTGGAGATTGGAATGTTAGAAGCTCAAATATTAGGGGCAAAAAAAGGAATTGGAAAAGATAGTAAATGAGGGTGGGGGTGATGGGAGTGGGTGATTGCTTTGGAACCGGTGGCAAGTGTAATGACAGCTGGCAGGTGACATTCAAGATGGAAAGAGGTCAGGAAATGGCAGATCCTCAGAGACAGTGCTCTCCAGGGGCCCTGCGATCTGGAAGTACTGATATCCTGGGAAGAGCAGGCAGAGAAGCAAAAAGCAACCACTGCATTTGTTTGCAACCATTCACCCTTGTTCTATAACTACTTACCATATTAGAGGGTTGGAAAGAAAGGAGGTCATTCAAAATGAACAAAAAATCGAACAGATTAATAATTTAAAAATAAGAATTAGTAGAACTATTAAAACAACAGGACTAGAAACAAAGTAAGATAAGTATTAAAATTAATTCTTATGTATTTGCAAATGACTTAAGTCACAAAGATTTGCCTTTCCAAGTACTTCTATTTTGTGACTATTTTAAATTTTCTGTATTAAATATAAAAAATAACTTATGGCTATAAAAAGTATTTAAAAATTAAGCCAATAGTTCCCTCAAGAAGTAGGTTTTATGTACAAACTGTGCAATCTGATTGGTAAGGGAATTAACAGAGGAAAGACCACAACCTCACAGGCCCTGGGTCATGGTACCTATCAGTTCTGTTGTCTGATTGAGCTGAGACCCTGGGTAGCATCACTATTGAAGCATGCACAGTGCATGCCTTCATCCCCTCCAGACCTCTGGGAGAGCTGGTTTCTGCCCAGTGCAAGTCCTTGACCATGTTACTGAGTTTTGCATTTTCCAGAATATTTATTCTTTTCGAACAATCTTGCACAGATTCTGTATATGGGTACTCTGGAGTTTGCCTTGTCTCTCCTACTGGCAGCATAGCTTCAAAACCAGGAAACTAAGATCAGATTTAGATATTGTGATATGGGATGTCTTCAGATAGTTCATAGAAAATTCATATTATGCAAAAATGCATACATGGGCATCAGAAGCTTTTGTACCAAAATAAACCCATCTTTTAATTACATTTTTCCCATGAACTTTCTGGAGTTGCCTTGTATGATGGAGCGCTTATGAAAAGAACACACATGGTGCACATAATTACAGGGAGCCGCCTAGTTGTTTACAATGTGCATTGTGATTTGGAGCACACTCAGAGGCTTGGAAATAGTTTTACTTCCTTGGAATCTGTGTTTTGTATTACTGTAGATTAATGGAAAGTCTGAGAAACTCTTGGGAACTTCATGCTGTCCAGCAGAAGGAGTCAGTTCATATGCACCCCATATGGGGGAATAGGGAAGCCACCAGAAGTCAAATTTCATTATTCTCTTTCCTTTTCCTTATTTTTTTATTCCATCCAAGGACATGGAATGTCTTGGTGGATTGAACAGATGTATGTATTGACTCAGGACTGAGAGACATAATGTGTCCCTGTCTGTGATTTCTAAGAATTATGATGAGATTATTCAAATCATGTAGTGAATATGAGAAATGAGAAATTCCAACACAAATCCTGGAGAAAAGACTAAATCATTTCTGAAACTGCTGTGCTTAAAGAATTAAAAAATAACGTTGACCTAGTTCGAGCACTTTTATCTGATGTCAATCTACTTTATATAATTTTTATGTGATGTCAACCTACTTTATATAATTTCCTTGCAATTAATTGTCCTCAGTTTGAGTTGCTCAATCTGATGTTTAATTGAAATTCAAACTTAGGAATGAAAAGTTAGTTACTTGTTAGTTTCATTATATTTTATTTAAAAATATCATTTAAAAAGAAGAATTAGAGAGGGAGAGAGATCGATGGATCTTCTATCTACTGCTTCACTCTCCAAATGGCTGCAATGGCCAGGACTGAGCAAAGCTGAAGCCAGGAGCCTGGAACTCCATACCGGTCTCCCAAGTGGATAGAAAGGGCCCTAGCACTCAGGCCATATTCTACTGCTTTTCCAGTCACATTGGGGGCTGCATCAGAAGTGGAGCAGCTGGGGCTGTTGCTGGCACTCTCATGGGATACTGACATTGCAGGTGGCAGCTTAACCCACTGGGCCACAATGCCAGTTCTTAGATTTGATGTTTTATGGGCAGTTCTACTAGTCTTTTAGAAGGATTATTCTTAAGAGTGCTTCTTTAATTGAAAATGAATCTTGATTTGAATGGAAGGGGAGAGGGAGTGGGAAAGGGGAGGGTTGCGGGGTGGGAGGGACGTTATTGGGGGGAAGCTATTGTAATACATAAGCTGTACTTTAGAAATTTATATTCATTAAATAAAAGTTAAAAAAAGAGTGCTTCTTTATATTTTTTTCATTTCTTAAAATATGTTGTACCTTATTGTATTAGTTATGGCCATGTTTAATGGATCAACATTAAACGAATTGGTAGAAATGAGGCAGATTTTCCTTTGGAAGAGGATAAATGATACAAGTTATCTGTATCATTATGTGTTGTTAGACTCCTGTTAAGTTACTTAAGCATATTCCCCTGGGATAGCCTGATATTTCATCACATCACATTGTAAAGCATGTGTTTCCTTTCTGTAGCTATAAGCTTTAATATTGCTGGGTCTGGAAATAAAAATTTCAAATGTCAAGAATTTCTTACATTGTATTTTCAAAGAGAACAGACTACCAAGGTGAGTGGTTGAAACTTTAAATGTTCCCAGGAAATATTCACTTTCAACTGGAACTCCATGCCATGCGCCTAGTAAGTCTACATGACACATGCGACTCACAAGCCACAGTCATTATCCTGCTGTAGGTCCTCATCTAAACAGCACACTTAGCATTAATCACCTGATGATGCCATAGATTCTCATAGTGATGAAGAAGATCTCTGATAACTCCCTTACCCACAAGTTACTCCAAAGATAAAAGATAGTTAGCTCCCTGCTTCCCACACACTTCCTGAGCCCTCTCTTGAGCACACCACTCAGTGGCAATGCCACTCTGTGCTGGATCACCTTACTCTTTGGACTGCTTTCTCCTTTTTGTTGGTGAGAATTTCTCTGTCCAGGCCTAGTGTTATCTGTTCCTTCCAGACATTTAGGATCTGAACAGAAAGGTCTTGGATTTTGTTTTTGAGCTCACCCAGGCTAGCTTCATCAATACACCGTGCTCCCCATGCCTTGCTATCCCTCCCAGTCTACTGATTGTAACTTGTGGGTCTCACCTGATAACATCTTTAATCAATTCTATAGATAGCTGGTATGCCCAGAACAACAAGAATGTGATATTTCCTTCAATAGGCAACAGACCTCTGTCTAGAACTCTTCTAGTGATCTCACTGTCCAGCAGTCTAACACTGGCTCTCTGTTAGGTTGCTTATGGCATATGAAATCCTTATAATACCTCCAAACTTGTTAGGAATAGAGTGTCCAGTCCTCTAAATATCACCATACTAGTATCCCAGGAGCTTTTAGAACCACCTTGACTAGGCCCCCTTCATGAGACCCAGGATTGCTTTATGAAGAGATGAGCATAAAGCTCATGTGTGCAGGAAAAAAGAACCCTGCTCCCAGCCTCAGCTCCAATAATCATCAGCAAAGCTACATGTTGATGGTTGCAATTTCTTTGAGGTCAGTGAATTACTGTTTGAAAATTTTATGTTGCTTTCTGTAACATTGCTTGTACAGTTGTCTCCATTTTAAATTTTTATTTATTTATGTCTTGTGGAACAATTTGATGAGAACAGGCACATTGTCTATTACTCTTTAATCTTCTCAGCATGGATCATATTAATCACAATCAACAAAACCATGGCAATCAAGATAAAAAATATAGTGCTTCCTATCTGCACCCTAGCATCTTTATGTTGTGGTTTCAAATGTGTTGATGTAGTCCACGTACATGACTTCTAGATTTACTCTTTGACTGACTTGGGTTGTCTCCTTCATGGCCTCTGGTCTAACAAACCTAACCATCTACTCTACACTTTTACCAAATGTCTTTCTGAGCTGCAGAAGAGGGGATGGTAGCTCTATCTTCTAGCTATGTCATGTAAATTTCAACCAATGTCTTTTTTGGATCCTGAAACATCTTGGTTAATTGCGATCTCATCATTTTTCTACCCAAACCAAGCCTTCAGAGGAGCAACTCAGAGGTGTAGTGTTTATCCTAGTGGGATGATCATTTAGCTCTGAATATTTGAACCTTAGTGTTCTCTATATGTGGAATTACAATGTCTTTGGTTAATTTTATTCTTGAACTTAGATGTAAAACTGGTACCCCGGAGAACATTCTTAGTCTTGTCCATTCTCCTTCTTGTGCCCCTTGCAAAGCAATCAACTTAATTTCCTAGACTGCCCGGATCACTTAAGCCAACAGTAATTTCCTCTCATTTAAGTTTGACCAGTGGTAAGAGGAGCTAAAAATGGTCAAGGAACCATCATAGCTTCCAATGAAATGAAATCATTTTTATTTTCTCCTGTATAAAGCATTCTTCTTTTAAACCAGGGTTTAGTAAACTGGCTCACAGACCAAATCCAGCCTGCCACCTGTTTTTGTAAATAAAACTTTTATTGGAATATAGTCACATTCATTTACTTAGTTACTATTTATAGCTGTTTTCATGCAGTCATGGCAGAGTGGTTGTGACAGAGGCTGTTTGCCCTGCAAAAGCTAAATACTTAACCTCTGACCCTTCACAGAAATTATCTGCCAACTCCTTCCTTAAACTATCAGAGCTCAGAGCTGTGGGTATGGTAACTATAGTTGCAAGTGTATTATTGACTTTACTAATGAGAGATATTACCTCAATTTATAATTTTCTCATTGCAAGATCTATGAATTCTAGTTATGGGAGAAAAGCACCACTGGATTAATGTGTACACTGTATCCTGTAGGAAAGTGGCCGTCTTTTTTTCTTCATAGCTCTTCAAATATTTGTTGCTGAAAATAATTATATATCTTTATGGGGGTACCATTTTATGTTTTGGTACATTTATACATTATGAATTGATCAACTCAAGACACTTAGGATAATCCATCATCTCAGACATTCATCACTTTTTTTTGTGATAAGAACACAAATCCTTTCTGCTGTCTATTTTAGATTCTACAATATTGTTAACTACATTCTCTGTGTAATAGAACAGCAACACTTAGTCTTCCTGTCTGGCTCTGTCTTCCTATCTATAGTCCTAGCTCTTCCTAATATGTATTCAACATTTCCATAAAGCAATGACATTTGTTTTCATGTGCAACTCAATGCTAAGAGAATGCATATCAGATTCAAAAGGCAAATTCTACATTTTTCTTTTAATTTCAGGAAGAGAAGACACAAATAGCATGCAAATCCCAGAAAGCAGAATTTGGGACTAGACACTGTGTCAAGGAGGAGGGCTCCAATACTAATGTTATGTCTCCTACGCTCTCATCTCCATTTTCTACTATGTCCCACCCAGGAACTTAAATTTCCAGACAATTGTAACAAGTTCTCAATACTGTGACCAACAGAGGGTAGACTGTTCTTCCAACAATAAATACACATATTTATGGGCTACAGTGTGCTATTTCAATATACGCATACAGTGGGTACTGATCAAATCAGATATTCAACATTTCCACTTTGCTATTACTGTATAATTGGAGGTTTAAAACTTCTTTCTTCTATTTATTTTTTCTTCTCAATATGTACTAGCTTGTTGTGAACTATAGTCCCGCTACTATGCTTTGTAACACTAGGAACTTACTGCTTGATCTGACTCTTGATTTGGTACCTGTTACCCAAACTGTCTACCTCCCACTTCTCCCAGCCTCTAGAAATTATGATTCTGTGTTCACACTGAGTTCTTTCTTTCTTAGCTCCTACATATGGGCAGTATTATCATTTTGTGTCTGGCTTATTTTACCTAACACGATGTCCTCCACTTTCATCCATCTTGTTGCAAATGACAGGCCTTCATTCTTTGTTATGGCCAAATAGTATTCAATTTTGTATATGTACAATTTTTTTTATCCATTTATCAGATGAGGGGTACTTTTGTTGATCCCATGTCCTGGCTATTATGAACAGTGCTGTAAAAAAAAAACATGATAGATTCAGTGTACTTATAATTTTTATATTTATACAAGGTGAACAAATTCCATGTATTTCATATATGCTGATTTAGGAGCATAATGATACTTCCCACCTTATCCTCCCTCCTGCCCAAGCTTTCAACCTGCCTCCTCCTTCCTGTCTTATTTTTATTTTTACAATGACATGCTTTCAGTTTATTTTATAATTATAAGCTTAACCCTCTACTAAGCAAAGAATTCAACAAAAACAAACCAAAAAACCTTGCCCTTCAACAGTAGAGACGAGGGCCATAAACAATAATAAAATCTCAAAATGTCAATTTTGCTCATATATATTACCTTTTTTGGTACTCTATTACCATACATCAGGGAAAACATTTGTGTTTTTGGGACTGGCTTATTTCAATAAGTATAATGGTGTCCAGTTGCATACATTTTGTTGCACAAGACAGGATTTCATGTTTTTATGGCTGAGCATTATTCCATAGTGTATATATACCATAATTGCTTTAGTCATCAGCTGATGAACATCTGAGTTGATTCCATATCTTAGCTATTGTGAATTGAGTTGCAATAAACAAGGGGGTATGGATAACTCTTTCATATACTGATTTCATTTCCCTTTGGTAGATTTCCAGGAGTGGGATGGCTGGGTCATATGGGAGGTCTATATTCAGATTTCTGAGGTATGTCCATATTGTTTTCCACATGGCTGCACTAATTTACATCCCCACAAACAATGGATTAGGGTCTTTCCCCCTACATTCTCACCAGCATTTGTTTGTTGATATCTCTTTGAGAGCCATTCTAAGTGGAGCAAGGTGAAACCTCATTGTGGTTTTGACTTGCATTTCCCTGGTGGCTAGTGACCCTGAGCATTTTTTTTTTTTTCATGTGTCTGTTAGCCTTAAAAAATGTCTACAAGTTCTTTGCCCATTTCCTCACTGGATTGTTTTACTGTTGAGTTTCTTGAGCTCTTTTTAGATCCGGGATATTAATCCTTTATCAATTGCATAGATTGCAATTTTTTCTCCCTTTCTGTCAGCTGCCTCTTTACTTTTTAAGTTTCCTTTGCAGTTCAGAAACTTCTTAGCTTGATGTAATCCCATTTGTCGATTTTGGTTTTGATACCCTATGCTTCTGGGTTCTTTTCCAAGCAGCCTTTGCCTATGTCAATGTCTTACAGAGATTTCCTGATTTTTCTCTAGTAATTTGATGGCATTACATCATAGATTTAGATCCTTGACCCATTTTGAATTTTTTTTTAATAAAGCATGAGATAGGGCTCTTTTTTCATATTTCTGCATGTGGAGACACAATTTCCTTGTACCATTGGTTGTAGAGACTGTCCCTTCTCCAGGGATTGGTTTTAGCTCCTTGTCAAAGATTAGTTGGTTATAGTTGCATGGATTAATTTCTAGGGTTTCCATTCTGTTTCAATGGTCTATATATTTATTTCTGTGCCAGTACCAGGCTGTGTTGAGATAACTGTACTATAGTTTGTCTTGAAATCTGGTAGTGTGATGCCTCTGGCATTGTTTTCATTGCTTAAGATTGCTTTAGCTTTTCAGGGTCTCTGTGTTTCCATATGAATTGTAGCATATCTTTTTTTCTAGATATGAGAAGAATGTTGTTGGTATTTTAATTGGGATCTCATTGAATCTGTGAATTGCTTTGGCTAGCATGAACATGAAAGATTGTTCCCTTTTGTGCATCTTATTTCTTTAATATTTAGTAATTTTCATTGTAGAGAACTTTCACCTCCTTTGTCAAATTTATTCCAAGGTGTTTGATTGTTTTTGGTAGCTATTGTGAATTATATTGATCTTATAAGTTCTTGCTCAGGCATGGCATTGTCTGTAGACAAATGCTATTGATTTTTGTGTGTTGATGTTATATCCTGCAACTTGACCAAACTCTTTTAGGAGTTCAAATAGTCTCTTAGTGGAGTCTTTTGGTTTCTCCATATGTAGGATCATGCCACCTGCAAACAGGGATAATTTGACTTTCTCCTTTCCAGTTTGTATCCCATTGATGCCTTTTTTCTTGCCTAATGGCTCTGGCTAAAACATCCAGAACTATATTGAATAGCAATGGTGAAAGTGGACATCCTTGTTTGGTTCTGTATCTTAGTGGAAATGCTTCCAACTTTTCCTCATTCAATATAATGCTGGCTGTGGGTTTGGCATATATTACCTTGATTGTGTTAAGGAGTGTTCCTTTTGCACTCAATTTGTTTAAAGTTTTTATTATAAAAGGATGTTATATTTTATCAAATGCTTTCTCTGCATCTATTGAGATAATCATAAGTTTTATTCTTCAATTTGTTAATGTGATGTATCACATTTATTGATTTGTGTATGTTGAACCATCCCTGCGTCCTAGGAAAAAATTCCACTTGATCCACTATTTTTCTGATGTATTTTATTCAATTAGCTAGTGTTTTGTTGAGGATTTTTTCAGCTATGTTCATCAGTGATATTGGTCTACAGTTATCTTTTTTGTACCTAGTTCTGGTTTTGGAATTAAGATGATGGTGGCCTCAGAGAATGAGTTTAGGAAGATTCTGTTCCTTTCAATTGTTTTGAATGGTTTGAGAAAAATTGGAATTACTTCTTAGAATTTTGATAGGATTCAGCAGTGAAGCCACCTGGTCCTGGGCTTTTCTTTGCTGGGAGGACCTATGTTACTGATTCAATCTCAATCTTGGTTATTGGCTTATTTACGTTTTTTGTGTCTTCGGGACTCAATTTTGGTAGATTGTATGTGTCCAAGAATCTATCCCTTTCTTTTTAGGTTTCCAATGTGTTGGCATATAGTTGTGTGTAGTAATTCATAATTATTCATTTCATTTCTGTGGTATCCATTGTTAATATTTTCTTCTTCATCTCTGTTTTTATGAATTTGTATCTCCTCTTCCACATCTTTTTGGTTAGTGGGGCCATTGGCATATCAATTTTATTTTTTCAAAAACCAGCTCTTCAACTCACTGATCTTTTATATTGTTATTTTTAAAATTTTTTTTTGCTTTCAAACTTTTATTTAATGAATATAAATTTCCAAAGTACAGCTTATGGATTACAATGGCTTCCCCCCCATAACGTCCCTCCCACCCGCAACCCTCCCCTTTCCCACTCCCTCTCCCCTTCCATTCACATCAAGATTCATATTGTTATTTTTGGTTTCAATTTTATTCTCTAATTATTTCTTTCCTCCTACTAATTTTTGGTTTAGTTTGTTCTTGTTTTTCAATTTCTTGATGTGGGCACCAATTGCTATAAACTTTCCTCTTAATACTGCTTTTGCTGTATCTCATAAATTTTGATGTATTATGTTGTCATCCTCACTTCCAGGACTTTATTTCCCTTTGATTTTTTTCTATGACCCCACCAT